>NC_142934.1:88461109-88471109 GCF_046866305.1 Octopus bimaculoides | reverse complement strand
AAATATACGTAGAAGGTAGTCATACCCGCAATACACACAGTTTATATATATATATATACAAGTCGAATACATAAGTAAGAATGGAATACATAAGTAAGAATGTGTATATTCCAGGATCCAAAGATTTCAATTTGAGTATGTAAAACATACTTAAGCTCGTCAACTGGACACAATACATAATCAACTATTTCTGAAATATTCATCGCATGACAGTGTTTTCTTACATTCGAATGCCCCCGCGTCGTTCAAAAGCCGAGCATAACGTGCGTTATTAATAAATTTAAATTTAAATAGATAAGTATCACTAACATTATTAAGAATAATAGAATGGCTAGTAAGTTTAGACATTTATAGGTAAATATATAAATACAATAAAACTGAGGTTTAAAGCAATAGCTCTTGTCATAGCAAGCGATATTTCAATTCCTTTCTGTATTTTATTTATATTTTACCTATAAGTGTCTAAACATGCTAGCCGCTCTATAATTAACATTATTCTTCATAATGTTAGTGATACTATTATATATATATATATATATATATATATATATATATATATATATATATACAAAGAGAGAGAGAGAGAGAGAGAGAGAGAGAGAGAGAGAGAGAGATACATACATACACATACACACACATACATATATATATATACACATACACATATGCACACACACACACACAAACAAATATATATATATATATATATATATATATATATATATATATATATATATATATATAATATAATATAATATAAATAATATATATGTGCGTATATACATACGTATATGTACATACTTACATATATACGTATATACATATGTATATTTGGGCTCAGGACGTTACGAATGTAAACAACAAAAAATACGGAAATATGGAATACGAAATACTCATTTTTGGCGAACAATGAAGGAAGTAAATGGAAAACATATGTAGGCAAATGGATATGTAAGTAAATAGATAGGTAGTTACATAGGTAATACGCACAGAGAAGCCAACATACACACTCACATACACACACTCACATACACACACACATAGGCAAATGAAGACTGAAACACATGGTTATATAAACACACACACACTTCACACGCACATATGGAGATACATCCTAACATAACAGACGCATATATATATATACATAGATACACAAGCACATATACAAGCACACAAACATGAACACACAACCACGTGAATATGCATAATACATACATAAAAACGTATACACATGCATAGATATATATATATGCCTACACACACTAATGCATACACATACATACATACATACATACATGCATACATATGTTTGTACTCATGCGCACTAGCGCACACACAGACGCTTAAACAATCAAACAAAACAAAAACGCACCTTTGATAAGAGACAGAGTGAAGACGCAACGACAATGTTAGAAAAAATAAATAAGTAAATGAGTGGAAATGGAGCCGGTGAGTGTGTTAAGTAAGAAGGTACTAAAAGAGTATGACCCTCCTGAAAAACAATAATATATGTGTATAAATATACATATATATATATATATATATATATATATATATATATATATATATATATATATACTCGCACGCGCGCGAACACACACACATTTGTATATATAATGTATGTAATTATGTGTATACATATTATGAAAAGGAATATATGTTGTGTTAGTAGAGATTTGATGCACTTAAATCATTGATTTAATGAGGAATCTTTAATTTTTAAAGCTAAATATCGATGTAATTTCGTAGAATTTACAGCAGTAGATATTCGCTAAAATTAATTTAAAAGAAAAAAATATAGGTATTGTTATTTTATGATGGAGAATAACAAACGTACATACATACACACATACATGCATACATACATACATACATACATACATACATACGTACGTACATACACAGACGTGCGTACATACGTACATACATACGTACATACATACGTATATACATACGTACATTCATACATGCATGCATACATACATACATACATACATACATACATACATACATCACAGCTGTATCCTCGTTATACGAGAAAAGCCATTGCCAAGAAGAATTACTGAAATGATTCATTATTGTTGCCATGTGATGCCCTTATATGACTTTCAAGCCCGGCCAAGCTTTTACACATTTTATTACATACTGCACAACTGTGCTGGCTGGCAGGAGAAACAGGTGCTAGCATATTCACTCTTTTAACATGTCTTTTTAGACCTCCAACTGAGAGGCACACTCTACCATATATATATGTTCTGTTATGAATTTTAATAACCACATCATTGTTTATCATTGGTCGATTTCTATGAGAATTTTGAGGGCTCACCAGGCCTGCACGACTCAAACGCCTCCTCCGACAAACCACACAAAAAAGGCAACAGTCTCTCACTTTCAACAGGTTCCTCTTTCTAAGCCCTCTCCTAATTCTCTCATACTTCACTCTCTCCCTCTCAAATCTTGAACAGCCATCATGCACTATCTTCCTACATCCATCACGGTCTTGTACCTCCCTCTCCCAATTACATACATACATACATACATACATACATACATACATACATACATAGACAAATGCTTCTTCCAAGCTTCTATTGAGTTGTCCGGAAAGTTCGTGCCGATTTATAGTAGCTTACCTTTCGACTTATTTTAGAACATGGTTGAGTCCATAAAATTGGATTTGACTACACCTCCATTTAGAGCACAGTTTAAGCTATCTTTTCGTGGAAGAAGGTTTATGTTCCTATAACCTGTGCTAATTCTGTAACCATATTAAAATGGAAGATAAGAAAGTTCATTTTCGGCACTTGATGCTTTTAATTTCAGTAAAGGGAAAAATGCCTCACAAGCAACCAAAGAAATATGCGCAGTTTACAGTGATGTTTCTTTATCCGAAAGAACTGTACGGAAGGGGTTCGCAAGGTTTCGAGCTGGAGATTGTAGTCTTATTGATAAAGAGCGATCAGGCAGACCATCCACTACAGCTGATGACCAAATCAAGTCATTAATTGAGAATAACCCACATTGCACAACCCGACAATTGGCAGAAAGCCTCAACCTATCAAAATCCATCGTTCATGAGCACCTGGTAAAGCTTGGGTAGACAAATCGCTACGATGTTTGGGTACCACATGAGTTGAGTGAGAAGAACTTTTTGGACAATTGGCACGAACATTGCGGACAACCCAATATATTGAAATTATAATGTAACATTTATATCAATAATAAAGGGTGCAATTGACTTTGTGAATAAATAACTAAGGGAGAATATTTATAAGCTACGGTTTTATGAAATAGAAATCGCCCAAGTCGCACATTACAAATAAACTCTGTAAGTGGAACCATTAAAAATTTGCAAAACTATTCCCAAGATTAAACTATAAATTATTTTTGTTATATACATTCCAGCGTTCGAGTTTTGTACCTTCGTTAGAACCCAGCTTCTTCCTCAAATGAAGAATTCAAATGATTCAGAAGAGGAGAGAACACACACAGGCATATGAGGAGTGGGTTGTATTTATGTGTGTGCGCGTGTGTGTGCGTGCGTACGCGTGAGTGTGTGTCTGTATGTGTTTGTGGAGAAACATTCATAATTAGAAAAATTGATATTTCCCCCGAGGAATCAGAAAACTCGTTTAGGAGAGACAAAATGTCATCTGAATGATAACGATTATTTTCCATAAATAAATATCAATAAATATGTAAGTAAATAAATAAATAAATAATAAATAAATATATAATAAATAAATATATAACTGAATAAATAAAAATAAATATAAATAAATATATTATTTTTAATAAATAAATATATTTAAGAAATATTTCCTCTGATTTGTACCGCATATATATCTATTCTTTCATTCTTTTACTTGTTTTAATCATTTAATGGCGGTCATGTTAGACCATCGCCTTGAAGGTGCTTTTTTCAATCAGACGAATCGACAACAGGACTTATTTATTTTTAAGCCTAGTGCTCATTCTGTCGGTCTTTTGTGCCGAACCGATAAGTTATGGAGACGTAAACACACTAACACCGGTTGTCAAACGGTTGTGGGGAACAAATACAAGAACAAGGGCATACACGCGCGCACATACATACGCACGCACATACACATACACACACACATGTAAATATTTATACGGAGGGCTTCTTTCACTTCCTGTCTACCAAATCCACTCAGAAGGCTTTGCGGAGAAATCTTACGAGTGCCGCCGATATACAAAATTCTCAGTCCTATAAGTTAAAGGCACGAAACTGAGTCTAAGTGTTTTTGGTCGATAACTGATGAAGAATTAGGTTCCTTCTGTTTCTGTGCCATGTGTACGTTTTGTAGTATTTAATCCGTTTTTCATTTATTAACTGAAAGCTATGCATCCCGACTTATGTATATATATATATATATATATATATATATATATATATATATATATATATATATATATATATTTGTTTGTATACACACACACACACACACACACACACACACACACATATATATATATATATATATATATATATATATATATATATATATATATATATATATACATATATTAATATACTTATATATGTATATATGTATAAATGTATTTAAGTATGCTTGTATGTGCATGTGTATATATATATATATATATATATATATATATATATATATATATATATATATATATTATAATTTGTATAAAAGGAATACTATTTGATACGGAAATTCGGACTGAAAATATGCTATTAAAGATGTAAGTTGACATTAGTTGTCTGAGGAAATTATCTTCGTGGGAAATATTGATGCGTATTCTTTGCGTATTCTTGCTTATGAAGCCATGCTACGCAATTCCAGTATCAACTACATTCATTCGGACGCGAAATCGAATTTCTCCCACCGTTCATCTCTGCTTTCCAGATTTCATTTTCTTTCATTCGTGGTGTTAATGGCAAAATCTGGAATCTAATTATTTCTTAAGTATCTCTGCAAGTTATGTGCGATTCGAATTTATTTATTAATGCATTGCTTATTTTCTATTTTTGTGTATGCGCGTTTGTCTGCTTGTATCTAAGTGTGTGTACACAAAATTTAAGTCAGCCGCCAGTATCCTGGTTCGTTAGACACTGCAAACAGTGGTCGTAAATCTATAACAGTTTCTGTAATGTTTGAATAAGTCAGTTCGGGAAGATGAGGTTAATTTAGTTAGACTTCAGTTCGAATTCTTGCGAAGAATAATCTTTAACCAATTTATCGCTAAGTAATTTTGCTTAATGCATCGTTATTAAGTTTCCGCGTGATTTTTGGCGTCCTTCGTCTCTATATCAATTATCATTATGGTTCGTGCGATTCAGTAGGTTTACTGCCAGATCTAGAATATTATCTGAAGTTAATATTTAGTAAATACAAGACAAAAAAGAGACAAAGAGATCGTATCTCGTAAATATCTGTATATATTGTAGAGACAAATGAATGAGTGTGTATGTGTGTGTATATATATATATATATATATATATATATATATATATATATATATATATATATATATATATATATATATATATATATATATATATATTATATATATATATATATATATATATATATATATATATATATATATATATATAGATATATAGATATATAAGTACAGGTGAGCACATAAATGCAGACCTAGGTGCAAAAATGCTACTCCTATACCGAAGGGAGTGTGATGTGCTTTCATTAAAGGTGCAAAATTATCACGAGACTGTTACACAGTTTCCTTTCGCTTGACACTTACGTAAAACACAGATACGTCTATCACTATATATAGCAATATAAATAGGCGCACATTTATACGTATATATGTATATAGGTTATATATATTTAGGTTACTTATGTGGATATGCAATGGTCCAGTGGTAAAGGCAGCGGACACGCGGTCGTGGGATCGCGGTTTCGATTCCCAGACCGGGCGTTGTGAGTGATTATTGAGCAAAAACGCCTACAGCTGCATGTGGTTCCGGCAGGGGATGGTGGTAAACCCTGCTGTACTCTTCCACCTCAACTTCCTCTCACTCTTTCTTTCTGTTTCTGTTGTAACTATATATCAAAGGGCCAGTCTTGTCACGCTCTGTGTCACGTTGAATCTCCCCGAGAACTACATTAAGCGTACACGTGTCTGTGGAGTGCTCAGCCACTTGCACGTTAATTTCATGAGCAGGCTTTTCCGGTGATCGGATGAACTGCAACCTTCGTCGTCGTAACCGACGGAGTGCCATGGTATAGGTTATATATACATAGGTTATATTTAATGCTAAACTTTAGATAGGAGACTTTAAACTGTGGTATCCAAATTTTCTTTTGAGTATATCCTACGCAGTATGCTTTGAGAGCACGTCCACCGCATATGGCTACCAGGCGTCATCAGCGCGCGGTACTGCATATTAGTGGAAATCCTACCAGGATACCTGATGAAGGCTAGAGAGTAAATCAGCCGAAACGCTGTGGCAACAACGAACAAGATGAGGACACATATACGTCCAATGTACAAAATGTACAGAATTCCTCATCTCAAAAACATAGAACAGTCTTTCAGAAGCTCAAGAAAATGAAGCAAATATATCGTCTTAATTGGGCGATATTGTCTATAGGCACTTATCGATAAGATGGTACTATCAATTTTGCAAAGAATTTCGTCCCCGGTTTCCGGAAGTCGGTCTTACGGAAAATTACGAAGAAAGTTTGTTAAACTTATATATACTGAAATCATATTAAGCAACACAATTTAATGCTACATTTATTTAACGACATAATTGATGCAGTGGGAGTTATATGAATCATCAACAGACCGATTTGGGCCGAAATCATAAACAATATAATATATTATGCAAAACCGCAGAAGAGTATATATATTTTCTAATAGCTAATGTGTCCCTTCATATATGCCTTTAACTCTGATATTACCCTTACGTTTCGACCTTGGTAAATACGTAAAAAAAAAAGATTATATAGAGTTGCCCAAAAGTCAGCCGATAGTAAATCAAAATTTCATAAACGTTGTCTGTAATCCTGTATTGATTCGAATGGAAAAATGTGTCGCTCAAGAAGGACTTCAGTTTGAACTATTTTCATAATGCTTCATATTTAGATGATTTTATTAAATTCATTCAGTTGTTAAACATAAATCTCGGAAATAAATAGGTTTGACTTACTGTCAGGTGACTTTTGGCCAACCCTGTATATTGATTTCAAATTTTGTCACTGTGCCAACAATTACGACGCAGTGTTAAGTCGATTGCATCAACCCCAGTGTTCAACTGGTACTTGTTTTATCAACTGCAAAAGGCTGAAAAGAAAGGCGCAACTCAGCGCATTTTGAACTCGACATGTAAAGACAGACGAAATTCCGCCAAGCATTTTCCCCGGCGTCTTCTGTCAGCTTGCCGCCTCATCAATGATTAAATATTCCTTTCTACTATAGGCACCAAGCCTAGAATCTTAAGTAAGTAGCAGGGGTAGGGTTAAATCGATTACATCGACCCCAGTGCTTGACTGCCACTTATTTTATCGTCCCCTAGAGGACGAAAGGTAAGCTTGAACACGGACGAGATGCTGCTAACTATCATTCCCGGCTTGCTAACGATTCTGCCAGTTCGACGCGTTAGGAATAATTAAAAATGTAGTTTTCAAATTTGGGTAAAAGTCCAGCAATTTAAGGGAGAGGGGATGAGTCGGTTACCGCAGTGCTCAACTGATGCTTATTTTATCGAACCCGAGAAGATGAAAGCAAAATCGACTTTTGTGGAATTGGAACTCATAGAATAAAAAACAAACGAAATACCGCTAAGCATTTTACCTTGTGTGCTAAAGAGATGTTTAAATATTGCTTCCTCTACTACACTATGTCTATCTATTTATTACATATTTAACTACCTCCCACTTGTCTCTCTGCATTTATATATATATATATATATATATATATATATATATATATATATATATATATATATATATATATATATATATATATATATCGTGGCACTCCGTCGGTTACGACGACGAGGGTTTCAGTTGATCCGATATCCGATCAACAGAACACCCTGCTCATGAAATTAACGTGCTCTCCACAGACACGTGTACTCTTAACGTAGTTCTCGGACAATGTCACGCTGAATCTCTCCGAATGAGAGAAAGTGAAAGAGTGAGAGAAAGCTGTGGTGAAAGAATACAGCAGGGTTCGGCACAGCCCTGCAGTAGCCTCGTGGATATTTAGTTGTTTATTTTTTTTTTGCTCACTAAACACCCACTAAACCCGGTCTATAAATCGAAACCACGATACTGTGACCACGAATCCGCAGCCCTAACCGCTGGGCCATTGCGCCTCCATATATATATATATATATATATACACACACACACACATACATACACGCACACACACACAATCCCAATCCCCCATATATATATATATATATATATATATATATATATATATATATATATATATATATATACACATACATATATATATACACATACATGTATATACATATATATACACATACATATTATGTATGTATGTCGCTAGGTGTATATAATAAAATCTGCAGTTTCTTGTGGGGGGGGGGGGGTGAATAGCGTATAAGCGAACCACCGTAGGAAGCTATTCCTGTTGGCAGATCGTGGCTGACAGATCAATATAAGATGACAGCAAGAAAACAGAAATACCGAAGTAAACATATTGCAATCTATACAAATGACAGCAAAACATCTCCAGGCTAACTTAGAAAATACATGAAAGTGTATGTTCAAAAGAATATACTTTACCAATAACCATACTTTAATGTAATGATATCTGACATAGTTTATGTCTTTGCGCAGCCCCACAGTTATGTAAATTTTGACCCGATTAATTAGCTTTTATGCTTGAAGGGCTCAAATTTGGGACGTTGTAAGTATGAAAAAGTTTTGCCAAACACTCTCCTATACATGAACTACAGTATAGACATAATTTCTGAAGGATCCAATGTCTGTCAGGAACCCCTTGATTTCAGTTTTGTTTTTCGTATATCCATAAATTGCAAAAATTTCTCTGCTCCAAAAAATAATATTCAAATCTGAACCTGATTATCAGAAATCAAGACTGTCACATGACACTGAGGTTAAATAAAATATAAGTGAAATGAAGAACTACTGCTCGATTTCACAATATTAGTTGTCTATTAAGACTCATAAACATTGAATTAGCAGGAATGCTTTCGTTTTCCATCGACTATTTTATTCGAAATAAACTTACTACATATCGATAAGAAGAATGAAGTGTAATACAAAACCAACTTTAAACATGCATAAAAAAATAAACGATGTCATAGGTTAAAGCACAAGCATATATGTAATAAATACATACGGATATATATATATATATATATATATATATATATATATATATATATATATATATATTAAGATGGTGCTTTTATGGCTATTGCGTATATATACATATATATATATATATATATATATATATATATATATATATACGCACATACAAATATGTACTTAAATTAAAGCACCCTGCTAGGTCGGTATAATCTTCACACCCAAGCAATATTAATTGAATGTTGAATATCAAGACTGTCGTACAGGTCTGTTTGTGCCTGAAATTCCTGCCAGGTGTATAGACAACGCAACTCACCTATGTGAAGATATACGGTCTTGGCAATTCAGACATGTACTTTGTATAAAGCTACTCTGCATAGTATTTCCGGGAGATTCCAAGTTAGACGAATAAAATTCGAACGAGTGTCAATGATGTCAATTCACTAGGGGCGTTTTAATTGAGTGTTTTAATTGATTAACGAAAACATTACATCATTTTCGAATGATGTTGTTTTCATTAACCAATTAAATGTGTCGCTTGAAACGAACGTAATGATTTGACAACCATACATCTTTGTTACTCGTTTATCATATATATATATATATATATATATATATATATATATATATATATATATATATGTGTGTGTGTGTGTGTG
>NC_142934.1:88446109-88456109 GCF_046866305.1 Octopus bimaculoides | reverse complement strand
AATAAGTATTTCATGGCCATAATATTGACTACCACTGTGTCGAATATTTTCTTTACATTGACGAAGAGTTCCGTGATATGGCGTAGAAAATCATAAAAATCTCTCAAGGATCGGATAGACTGTAACCATTGTAGTCCATTTAAGAACAAATTATATATGCTTGCAGTACCCCAGCATGGCAGCAGCCTCTATACTGAAACACGTAAATATGGTCATGTGTATATTTAAAGGTTATTTACTTCAGCCTTTCGCTCCCTGTACAGAATATGCCACCAACGACTTTGCTAAGCTGTACTCAAATCAGAGCTGTCTTTCCTGCTTCTCTCCTCTTGGATTCATGCCTCCTTTTGGATTTTGTTGCGCTGCGTCGTATGTTTCCCCGTGGCAAGGCTTTCCTCTATCAGGTCTTGTTGATTTTGAATTATCACTAATACATCTGTAACTTTACTTTTTCCATGTTAGTCTTACGCAAAACCGTTCACCTCTACCAAGAGTTTCCACATTGCTGGCGTAATTCACAGGAGTCACTGAGGTACACAAGCCACCAGACCACAACAAGGGACTGCTCCTTGTGGTTCTATTTACATATTAAGAGCGAAGATATTTCTCTAAATTAACGGAATTATCTTCAAAAATAAGTAGTAGATATAAAATAGCGCACCGTATACAAAGGGCGAAAGTGGTTAACGTTTTGTTAATGAAATTAGACGTGAACATCAGTATCAATAGGATAAACAAAATACTATAAGCATAGAAGCAGAGGCTATATATATTCATCCTCCAGAGTACATTGGAATACTGAAAGGTGAGATTACTCCATCGTTAATGAAACCATCAACGATACGAGAAGTGGTAAACGATGTGAAATAAATGAAAAAAAAAAAAAAAAATTACCAAAAATACATTTGCTCGAAATCAAGAGATCTGAAGAAATAAATCTGCAGAAGTAAATCTTTGCTACATAGAAAAGATTCTGGCGGTATGGAAATCTATAATAGATTCTCTCAACAAACAAACGGTTCAGTTCCAGTCCGCGAGTGTTCTTTTTTTCTCTATACGTAAATGTAATTGAGAACAATACATGGACAAAGGAAAGAGGTGCATAGCGTTTATATGGGTAACTACGAAGTGAGGGCATCTTCACGGATAAGAAAGAATACACCAGGAAGTGAATACACGAATACATTCATGGCAAACAATATGTATAAACTCACAACATGTATGAACTCACAAAACAAGTAGAAGCAACATCTGAGCGTCTTGTAAAGACAGAAACCAAATTAATCCCCTTAAAGAAATTTCAAAGCCTAAGAAATCCATAGGCATAAGAATCCTTTCACCAACCATAGTTTCTGGAAAAACATCATACGATAGATATCAATTGTTGATGGGCAAAACGATGATGTAAATCAGTAGAAGAGTAAGATTGGACGCAATATGTCATGAATTGATTGGCAGAAAGGTTTTGAGAGGATGTATCAAACATACAGGCGAATACGCCACGTTGTGTGTCGGTAGCACAAATAATAGCTTGCTAAATTGAACATTTAATGAATAATTAGAAGAAAATGCAGGCGCAGATATGACAGTATAAAGAAAAATCCCATATTTGTGGGAAGAGATATCCAAACATATTACACATTTCCAGTAATGTTTTCTTTCATTTTGGCGCTGCATCTTTCAGCTAACGAGTTAGACATAAAAGTACTAGGATAGAAAGGAAATGTGGAGGCAATCAATGATCATTTGCATATGAAGAATCCCAAAATATTAGGCGCAGATTCATATATAACTAGAAATTGGGTTCCAAGGGAAAGTACAACAGACAGTAAATATACATACACACAAATAACATAAACCACGAGGAAGGGAAATTAGCAACGTATTACGATAACATTTACAACAAATAAAAACTGAGTACAAAAAAACACGGCAACAGAAATCAATGTTGCTGATTTAGTAATAAAAGACTCTACTTATGATATTCACAAAAATACTATAAATACATGTAACAGAGAAGCACGAAAACTAATGTATAAATAACTTTAGACGTCACCACCATTCCTTTTCTTTCTGGCGATCCCATGTCCACAACCTTCGAAATTATTTTTTACTGATTTGTTTCCTTTAGTTGCTGGAAATATATTGTCTTCCGCTACTTATTAAATCTATACAAAATTCATTTAAACTTAGCTATGGAATTCCTCGCCCACTTCCAGGGCACTACTGTTACTACACATATATAACATATATAGATCATAGATCTCATAAGAAAATTCATTCAACTGATTTGCATGACGTCCTTCAACAACACACTCCAACCTATTCTCCATAGTCGTACTCTCTAATCCCTTTTAAATTACTATTACGATGTCCTCAACTCGTTAGAGCCAGTATAATTCCTAATACATCTGCACACTTTCGCTTGTTACTCTCTTAAATGGTAAAGGAAAACAGGCTACCATACATTTTGGAATTGGCAGAAATCTATTTTATGTTCTTGGATATTTCTTTGAATATATCTGCAGTTAATTATGAGTTTTTCATAGGATGTCGCATGTTATTATTGTCGAATAGCAATACTTAGACATACATAAGCATCGGTATATTTATTCATGTTATGACCAATGATTCTAGACATATCGTTTTACTATTTCCAACCAAGCCTATTTGTTCAGGAAATACATCATGGATATTTACGATGCAAACGCGAAATATCGATCAAAGCATCACACACAAAGACACACACACAGACACCCTTACATACAAACACGCACGAACACACACATACGAACAGATACACACACACACACGCACAGATACAGACACACGCACAAATACACACACACGCACAGATACACACACACGCACACACAATTGATAGTTAAATAAACATTTAGGAATAATGACAAAATATCTGACGAGAGAAGTATTTGTTTGGATACCAATAAAGAATTTCTATGTAATGGTCATGGAATATTCAGCAATACGTAAATTTCCATAAATGTGTGGTGATAATTTCCAAATTTCCAACCGAATCTGATGCTATCATTGAAATCCATAATAGGACAGTTGATTAGTTTTCCCGCGACTACAAGACTAAATAAATTCTGCTATCAGAATTTGTTTCACAACGGATTTAATATTTCCGTTTTCCCTAAGTCTGCTTTCAGACGTATTTTTGGTAAGGAATTAACTATGTTTATCACGAAACGCAAAACTTGTAACATAGAAAATGCAATAATGTAGCTAATAGATTTATCATTTATACAAGCTTATATGCATAAACGCATGCAAGCATACATAGATGAATATTGAGACAGGCGCACGCACGTACACACTTACACACAAACACACACACACACACACACACACACACACACACACACACACACACACACACACACACATATATATATATATATATATATTATATATGTATATGTGTGTATATGTATATATATATACATATTTATATGTATGTATATGTATATGTATATATATATATATATATAATACATATGTGTATATATATATATAATTATATATACATACAAAAATACATACAAACATACACACCCATGTATATATGTATATATGTATATATATATATATGTATATGTATATATGCATTATATATATATATATATATATATATATATATATATATATATATATATATATATATATATGAGTACGTATATATGAGAAACAGACAAAGAAAAGGAATGAAAAGTGGCAAAATTGTTGTCGAATACATTAATAAATACTGTTGAATGGTTATTTCCAATGTTTTCAGCTTGTATATCAATGTCAACTTCTATATATTTCCTAGGTGATGCACACATACAAAAACTGATACGATAAAACAATGTCTCTCAGTCTCACATACATACAAGCACACACGTGCACGGACACGCCAGTGCACCGGTCACAGTGAGAGATACAAGGAAATATGAATTCAATTTTAGATCAACGCGTAGCAGAATAATTTATGTAATCGGTTTCTTTCTTTTGTCGCCTCAAACACCTAATCTTCGTATTTCAAAATCTCAGCCGGACGTCTATAAACCTTTAAGTCATCTCTCACTTGTTTTACACATACTCGTACATCCACAAAGAAAATATCTATTCATGCCTGAATTTCTTTGTTTGCTGAATGAAATAATTTATTCTTTACAGACTCTACATTTCGTTCAGTTGAACAATGTTACCCCATCCAGTGATTGACAGTAGTTTTCGTCGCAATATAATGTTTATTATTTGAATCTCCGATTCACTACTTTCATTACGTTTTGTTTCAGGCTGCGCATCAGTCGGAAATGTAACTCCCCTTATGTTGCTTCCGAATGATTTAATTTGAGAAAACTTCTCTTCAGACATATTGTAAAGTTGAATCACCACATGAATTATGAATCAAAAATCAATTATCATTTATATTTATATTATTTACATTACAATACAAACGGTAAATCTAATCACATCTCAGATGAAAGAAGATGTTTAATTTATTGTTCTTGGTTTGGTATTTAAGTTGGGTGTAATACCTCTAGGCAGCTGCCACGAGCTCTCACCTTTTCAAATTTACTTCTTACCGTACCTTAAATTCACTTATGCCAAATGCTACTCGCGGTATTGGTCCACTCCACGGTTTTGACACTATTAAAAGGAGAAGGGCCTCGAAGAAAATGTTTGAAGCTCAAGCTGTCCAAGTTTCTCTCTTAAATTCCCGTAAGAGTCTGCTACAGCAACAGAAGATTGTTAATAGCTTTGGTCTGTTCTCTTAGATATCTATCGGCGAGTTGGACTGAAAAACAGTTGTCATATTATCACATAATAACTGGATAAATTTTCGAGTATGACAATATCCTGGAGATTAAAAATGCGAGTTGATAGGATGAATCCCTATTTATAAAACATTCTATGAAACATCTCATGAACATTTATCAAAATAACCTGCATTTTCAAGTAAATCGACTGTGCCTAAATTTGGCGTGAGGCAAAGATCATGTCGACGCTTCCATGGTCCTCTTTGAAGAAACACTGACTCACTGAAAGATACCCGTCTTCCATGTGTTCAGTGACGCGGTTAAGGAATACTCTTACAAGAATCTTGCCAGTGATGAGAGGGAGAGAAATTTCCCGGTGGGTGTTACAGGACTGCCTGTATCACCTTCTCTTGTATGGGTGGTCAATAGACTCTACCTCGAGCTCTTGAGGAATAATTTCCCGCTGCAGACGACATTCGGTAACACGTAAATTTATAATGGTACATTTGAATATTTAGTGTAAATTATATAAAATTATGAGTGCCCTAAAGTTGCACAATGGCTTTATTGGGTTAATTTAAAATTCTCAGCGATGAATTATGAGCTTAGATAACATTAAAAACCATAACATTAAAAACTAGCAACATAACAAAATGAATTCTCTCAACTATAACAATTGATTTTGTGAGATAGAATGTATTTCCCCTAGGCTGTTAAAATGCTGTGAACTATTCCAATAAGGTTCAGCTTTGGCTCAGGTAGTTTTCGAACGGATTTACTGGAAATAAGGTACACAGACAAACGGAGCAATACAGCCCTCTCTGACATTTAGAGGAATCTCAGACTCATAATAAATGCCAATAAATTAAATGATACGCCCTCCTTCAACATAGCTATGCTGAGGTCAGTAAGGTATCATTGGATGCTTTGAGAGAAACATAACACAATTTCTGGCATATAAAATCAAATTTCAACAACCTTGGCCCTCACACCACTTCAAACATGATCGCAAACTATTTTCTAGTTTTATAAATTTCTCTTGGATCTGCATAAACGTTAATGAAAAATCTATTGCGTGTGTAAAGCTGTTATCATAAAGGTTATTACGTAAATCCTGGGCAGGTTATTACAGAATTTATGTGATATTAGATCTCGAATGGGAAGTGTTTTTATGTGACTTCCGTCAGAGCGCGCCAATAATTCCAAACGGAAGAAAAACTGATGAAATCTGTGCTTGATAGTATATTTTTGCAGACGCGAGCTATCTTGTCATTTTCTGAATAATTTTTCATAAGTTGGAAAGGGAAGATTTACGCCTGATGATAATGCATTTTCTGTGCTAAACACAGAAATGACATTGATAAAACGTGTTCTCTAAACTACAACACTAAATAATACAACCTATGCATGTACAAAATAGCTAGGTTTGCGCAAAGATATATTTCTATATTTTAGTTAACAACTGTTGCAGGCACTTGCTGGTGATAGCCATACCTAAAAAGATGAATGATACTATTTTGAATCTGGTAGAAATAGTTGACCCTGCTGCAGAATATTAAAATTTCTCGAAGCCATCAGATCAACAATTCTATCTAAATAAATGTAACGAAAAAGAAAAAAACGACGACCATCAGTAACACTGCTACATTGTTGAGGATCGTCTGCAGTTATGCGATGACATGGGACTATTTGATTAAAAAATTATGTCACAGGCTATCCAGGTTCTTAATCTCACTGGGTGTTTCAATATAGCAGATAGAACTGTAAGTAGATTATCCCTCACATCAGTACTTCTAAGCTTTAATATGACGGTCATTACATTAGAAGACGAGAAAATATCGATTGTTGGAATGTAGCTTTAAGGACCATGCTTTGCTAAGAGCCATATTTGGGATGTTTAAAGGTTGGATGGCTTTTACTTTCTTTATTAGTTCTAATAAAATCGATGAGCCCGAGGTCCTTGAAAACTCCAGTTTTCACACCTTATAGGAATGATTTTATTTTCTTAAGCTGCTTAACTCCAAAGACAGCGGGTTCTGGGCATCTTCAATTTATTTTAAGAATTAAATAATGTTAAGGAATACAGACAGTTATGAGAAATTACAAGAACTTTTTGATGTTTTAAACGTACAATATGAATACAAAAAAAGAAAAAAAAAAGAAAAAAAACAAAACAAAACAAAAAAGAAATGTTTATGAGTAAGGTAAAGCAAAAGAACAATTAATGAAGATAGGTGGAGTGAAGCTAAAAACAAGACCAAGTAAAATATTCAAGTATTTACAAAAAATAGTAGAAGAGGGACTCGGCTGTGATATAGAGGTTACTCAAAGAATAATCAAGGCTAAAGCATCAATTAAAAACGAAACAATTCTTCACCTGAATAGGCGTAACGTTGCTCATAAAATTGCGAGTTGAAACTATTACGATATAAAAATTGTCTAAGGCGGTGAGCTGGCAGAAACATTAGCTCGCCGGGTGAAATGCATAGCGATATTTCGTCTGCCGCTACGTTCTGAGTTTAAATTCCGCCGAGGTCAAATTTGCCTTTCATCTTTCGGAGTCGATTAAATAAGTACCAGTTACGCACTAGTGTCGATATAATCGACTTAATCCGTTTGTCTGTCCTTGTTTGTCTCCTCTGTCTGTAGCTCCTTGTGGGCAGTAAAAAAATAAGAAACATTAGCACGCCGGGCGAAGCGCTTAGCAGTATTTCGTCTGTCTTTATGTTCTGAGTTCAAATTCCGCCGAGGTCGACTTTGCCTTTCATCTTTTCGGCGTCGATAAATAAAGTACCAGTTACGCACCGGGGTCGATGTAATCGACGTAATCCTTTTGTTTGTCCTTGTCTGTCCCATCTATGTTTAGCCCTTGGTGGTCAATAAAGAAATAAGAAACATTAGCACGCCGGGTGAAATGCTTAGCGGTATTTCGTCTGCCGTAACGTTCTGAGTTCAAATTCCGCCGAGGTCGACTTTGCCTTTTATCCTTTTGGGGTCGATAAATTAAGTACCAGTTGCGTACTGGGTCGATCTAATCGGCTGGCCTCCTCCCCTAAAATTTCGGGCTTTGTGCCTGAAGGGTGGTGTGGTAAGTAGCTTGCTTTACTTACCAACTACATAGTTCCGGGTTCAGTCCTACTGCGTGGTACTTTGGGCAAGCTTTTACTAATCTAGCCTCGCGCGACCAAAGTCTTGTGAGTGGATTTGGTAGACGGAAATTGAAAGAAGCCCGTCGTCGTGTGTATATATATATTTGTGTATCTGTGTTTGTCCCAACTTCATCACTTGACAACCAATGTTGGTCTGTTTGCGTCCCCGTAACCTAGCAGCACGGCAGATGAAACCGATAAAATAAGTACTAGGCTTACAAAGAATAAGTCCTTGGGTCGATTTGTTCAACTAAAGGTGGTGCTCCAACATGGCCGCAGTCAAATGACTGAAACAAATAAAAGAGTAAACGAGTGTGTGTGCGTTTGTGTGTGAGTGTGTTTTGTGAGAGAGAGAGAGACAGACAGAGACAAACGGAATGAGTGTGCATGTATATAAGGAGAAAAACGAAGGGAAATAATAGAAAGTTGTAGAAGAGAGAAGAATATTTACATTAGAAAGACGATGGAGCTGTTGTTCAAGAAGCGATCCGTCGCTATGGCGTTCGGCAACATGGATCGTAGATCACACGACGTGGCTGTGCGGAAGGCTTTCATATCTCTTTATATTTATAGGTCTTCATTTTATCATTTGCACTTGATCGGCTTTGAAAGCCTGACTTTTATTTACATTCCAGTTCTGATGTTCTCTCTTGGTTTACTCGCTATATAGATTTGAATAAATAGTATGCATCTACTGTTCACGATTTAATGAGCTTCTCGCTCTACGCCTCCCATGTTTATAGACCTTTAGTACAGTTTTCATTTCTCTTTTCGCGTTATCCATTTCTATCTTGTGTTGACGCTCTAAGACTTTTTTTTATTTATATTATTATCATTTTAATTGTTGTTTTCGTGTAGCCCTAAGCCAAGCCATTATTCTGTTTATTGTCATGTACTTCGTCAGTCCACTAACTGTCTCGTCTCGAGCCCATCTTGTCTGGTTGCCTTTTGGTCCCATCCCCAGCAAGTTTCTTGCCAGTTCCTCCAGAGTGGAAGCAATATTATCGATAATGACCGAAATTCCGCTTTGACCCTCTGGCCGATACTGAACAGGAGTTGCTAACCTTCTGTGTTTTCTGTCCTTCTGTGCATTTAGTATATATTTGTATGTTTATTTACTACACGGTCTTTAAATGATATATATATATATATATATATATATATATATATATATATATATATATATATATATATATATATAAATATACATATGTAGAGATGTCATATTTTCCCTTTGTCGTCTTTTTATTTAATCCTGAATATATATATATATATATATATATATATATATATATATATATATATATATATATATATATATATATATATATATATATATATATATATATATATATATATGAGAATTCACGAAAAAACAGCAGACGAAGACAGGTGGTGTAAGCAACAAATGGATGTATTAGTACAACGCTCGGGAATAGAGAATGTCTTTAACGTTTCGAGCCTACACTCTTCAACAGAAAGCGACACAGAAAGTAATGAGGAAACAAGGAGAGAGAAAAAAAAGGAGACAAAAAAAAAAGAGATCCGGTCACCTCCCTATCGTTCCATTTTCCTGAGTCATCGTAGCGTCTTTTGAACGCTCGTTCATCTCTATGATAATTACTCTTTCTTTTTCTATCCTCTGTGCATTTACCCATCTGAAAACATAGATAAAGATAATCATGTCGTTATAATCTAATGGATTATCGTCTTACTTTCCGGATAATTTTATATACATATTTGTATAAACGCTTTGATGCCAATAACCACTACATTTCTATCTGTTTCATTTTTATAGGTTTCTATTACTCAGATTCTAGGCCCATTTCCCCACGAGCAATTCCGGATACTTTGCAAATCTGATTTAGAAAGGTTATTGTTAATATATATTGAGAATACTCACATTGAGACTGAGTTCAATTTATGTGCAAGCTAAGGAAAAAGAGGGAAAAACTACCAAAAGCTTTGTTTTGAATGCTGAGAATATATCGTGTTATATTTTGTTTTGAATACTAAGATCGTTTTATATTCCCGGATTAACGAAACAGCCAACGCATGACACTTGTCACATGTGATAATACT
>NC_142934.1:88403609-88441109 GCF_046866305.1 Octopus bimaculoides | reverse complement strand
TATATGTATGTGTGTGTGTTTTTATATATGAGTGTGTACATGTGGCTGGAAGTGTGTATCCACATATACATGCTCAATCACACATACAAATGCGCATACAATCATACACAGCTAGGTATATTGCAACAAAGCTTATACAATTAGGATTTACTTGGAAGAAGAGAAAAATATGCCAACTGGATAAGCATTTCTCAATGAAGAGCTTTGGATTAAACTGAAAACAATTACGAATAAATATTTCAATACTTGCATATTTATTTACGTGTTGGAAAATGCTGTCGGTCATTGCAACGATTTTGCAATGGTACTTATGAATTGAAGCCAGATAACCCATATAGATAATATATTAATGTACGCCCTTCAACCAGGTCAGATCAATATTATATTCTACCAGATGCAAGTAGATTCTCGTCCGTACAAAATAACACAAGTAGACCATTAACATGGCCGAGGTTCTATGATATAAAGCTGTGCTATAGAGAATATGATACAAGGAATCTCAAATGGTTTAGATTTCTTTCACAGTGTGAGAATCAAAACTTGATGCTAATTTTTAGCATCACTGAAATAAAAGGAGTTATAATTCCTTAAGCTTAGAACCAATACTCCTAATCAATTATACATGCTTGGAGAAAAATTTCGTTTTCGATTGATGACAAAAGACCATATATAATATGAATTTTATTTTTAATATTTTTGGAAAATATTCTCTAGTTTGGTTAAGACTCGCTAAAAATTACCTCTAGTCTTATGTTATTTCGTTGTCATTTTTGTGTCGCATTCAGTATAGCATATTGATTTAAATTCACGTCATTCACTCACAGGCGTAACTCCCTTTCGTTCACTTTACTGTTAATTATGGAAATTATACTGAGTGAGATTCATTGTATGAATTTAAAATCTAGCACCAACTTTTGAAGTGAGGCTCCATTGTTCAATATTTTATTACACACTGGTTAGAAAATTAACTCACTTTTTTTGACAACTTAGCCCAACTTTATTTGTTAACATGCTAATGAATTTCATGGATGTAATTTTTATTGCTTGAAATTAATTACTCTTTTCACATGAGTGGCACAGTTAAATATCGGTATTTTTTTTCCATGTTCTCTTTCATGAATCCCTTAAAAATTTCAGTTACTTCTTTCTTTTTTTTTCTTTTGGGGACAAAAACAAAACCATATATAATATGAATTTTATTTTGAATATATTTGAAAAATGTTTTCTAGTTTGGTTAAGACTCGCTAAAGATTACCTCTAGACTTATCGTTTTTCTTTGTCATTTGCGTGTCGTATTTAGTATATCATCTCGATTTAAATTCATGTCATTTACTCACAAGCTTTACTCTTTTTCGTTCATTTTACTTTTAGTTGAGGAAATTATATTGGGTGAGATTCATTGAATCAATTTAAAATCTAGGGCCAACTTTTGAAATCAGGCTCCAGTGTTGCCTCTTGAAATTATCAAAATCCATGTCGTTTATTAGCCATTTTTCAATTGGTAGATAAAAGAAAATAATCTAAAAGTATACGAATGTACAGGAAACAGTTACATGGCGATAAAGCAAGCTCAAATCTCGAATACTCAATAGGTTGCAGAGTAAAATTAAACGAGGAGATTTCAAATATTCAATAAATATCATAGTAATAAGAAATGACGAAAGTTTAAATGTTCGATAACTATCATAGAAAAAATATATATGGTAGAAATCTAGGAGAGATTATACAAACATTTAAATACTGAGACGATTTTTAAAAATGAGAAATATTTGTACATGATTTGTCAGGATGATTGAAATAGAAATGTTAATCGTTTGTGCTACTCGTCGAACTTCAAGTATGATTCATAAGCAACACTTGATTGTTTTTTCCCCCATTTCTCTTGTGATGATAGCAAGTACTATCCTATATATCAGACCATCTTAAATAAAAAAAAAATAACTTAGCGGTTCGACAAAAGAGACCGATAGAATAAGTACTAGGCTTACAAAGAATAATTCCTGGGGTCGATTTGCTTGACTAAAGGTGGTGCTCCAGCATGGCCGCAGTCAAATGACTGAAACAAGTAAAAGAGTAAAAGAGTAAAAGAGTATATTATTTGCATATATAGGTTAAAAAATATAAGTTCAACTCCTGATTGGCTATTTGATCGAGCACGTTGCTTCCCAGTGACCTAAGTACATAATCTGTTAAGCATTTCGATTATTTATGATTGTTTGGCACCATGTTGAACTGCCTGTGGACGTCAATTATTTATCAATTCTTATACATACATATATGCAAACAAACGCATATGTATACACACACACACACACACACACACACACACACACACACACACACACATATATATATATATATATATATATATATGTATGTATGTATAACCTTTCCAGCAGGACGTAAGTAAACACACATATATCGGTAAATTTCAATTGAAGAAAACAATTATAACACAGACTTTGGAAAACATTTCGTTATTTGTTGGTGGTGTATTTAGAACTTCAGAAAAATAAAATCAAAGTAAATAATGACAACGTTCTGAAAATTCCTTGTTAGATTTTATTGACCATTTTATTTCATTTGTTGGAACATATATTGCCAAATTTTAAGTTGGAACTTTCGAAAATTGAATCATGGTAATTTCGTTATACGGTTTTGGTAGAGAGGGAAAGGGAGAGAGTAAGAGAGAGAGAGAGAGGGAGAGAGAAAGAGAGAAAGTAAGAGAGAGAGAGAAAGAACGAGAGCGTGTGTGAGAGGGTGAAAGGTAGTGAGAGATGTATATATGTATACGTGTGTGTGTACTTGTGTTTTGACATTTAGCATGTATAAATTGAAATATATATATATATATATATATATATATATATATATATATACATATGCATATATACATACATATATAACAGAAACTCGCACGCACACACACAAACACAGACACACATAAACACACACACACAGACTCACAAATATATATATATACATGTATAGAGAAAACACAAGTTTAATTTTATATATGTGGCTATAAGGAAACGTTTGTAAATATATGTGCATGTATATACATATATACATATACAAGCCATTACACAGACATGCGAGTACGCATTACACTAACACGCACAAATATACACTCATGCATATGTGAGTATACAATGTATCTAACAGGATATTGCATCCAAGTTTTCACGATAATTGAATTTACTAGATTTGGTTTACTGAAGTGTATCTATGCACACACACACATACACAGAAACGCATATTGAAATACACACAGACAAACACAAACACACAGAGACACACACACACATAAATACTCATAACACAGGCAAACACACGAACTCGCATACACAGTCGTGCAAATGTATATACACAAGCAAAACGTTATAATGGAAGCAAACTCAAACACTACGATTAATGAGAATAAAAGTTAGAAAAGCGTTCGTCTGCAAACAGCTTTGTGTCGATTCGTATCTGACTATGAAATAACAAAGCTTTCATCAGCAATTTCACGGGTGACGCTATATTGTAAAGGTCACGATACGTGTTAGAGGGAGACAGAACTGAAAACGAATAAAATGGCATAAACAGACGAATGCAATATCACTTATTAGACAGTTTTTGGATAAAATGCCGTTGGAATATATTTCTTTTGTTGTTGGGTCAAAAAATCACTATTGCTGTATTTTGAAGCAATGGGTTTTAAAAGAAGAAATGGATTTCGGTTAATCAAATCTATTTCGTTTGTTTTCTTTTATTAAATTATTTTTTTCCCTTCTTCATGCCATGTCTGTCATGACAGATCTTCCTATTCCACATCTTATGCCATAGTTGTTGCTTTTGTTGTTGTCGGTATGTTTGTTATATTTTTGTTATTGCTCTTCTTTTTCACTTTCTCCTCCTCCTTTTTCCTTTACTTTTCTTCATTTTGTTGTTGTCATTTTTATTGTTATTATTATTATTATTATTATTATTATTATTATTATTATTATTATTATTACTAATATTATTATTATTATTACTATTTTATAAACATCCTTCATATTCTAGTTTCTTATGATTATATTTTGATTATTAATATTACAACTATTACAATTGTTACAATAACTTATTATTATTATCATCATCATCATTACCATCATCGTCATCAGCATCACGCTCCTCCTCCTCCGCCTCCTCCGCCTCCTCCTCCGCCTCCTCCTCCGCCTCCTCCACCTCCTCCACCTCCTCCTCCGCCTCCTCCGCCTCCTCCTCCGCCTCCTCCTCCGCCTCCTCCGCCTCCTCCTCTTCATCATAACCATCGCCGTTGCTGTTATTATTATTATTATTATTATTATTATTATTATTATTATTATTATTATTATTATTATTATTATTATCATTATCATTATTATTATTATTATTATTATTATTATTATTATTGTTGTTATTATTATTAATATTATTGCTGGTGATGTTGCTGGTGGTCGTATTTTTATTGTTGCTGGTATTGTTGTTTTTTTATGTTGTTAGGTTATCTTTGTTGCTGGTTCAGTCATTATTGATTGCATTTTATTAAATTATGTAGAATTTAATAAAGTTTCCTTTGAACTGGAACGCAAACCTCGCACGAAATACGCACAATTATTCATCCGCAATCACACTAATTAACATCCCCCACACTAGACCCGGACAGAAATTATCCCCACGCAAATACATTTGCCCTCAAACGCATATATATATATATATATATATATATATATATATATATATATATATATATATATATATATATATATATATATATATATATATACATACACATACATAAACATACATATATACATATATATATATACATACACACACATATATATATATACATATACACAGACATACACGGAGATGCATAGGAAAAAATAACACACACAGACGTATTAAGAGGCAGACACGGGTAAAAGTTGAAGAATTTCTAATGTTTAAACTCATATACATGTTTCATAACTTTATGTGTAGGTGTATGACTCGATAATTCCGACGCTGTTCATATGATTTGTATGGCTATCCAGTGCTACATATTGAATCATTTTGAGATGAAATACACGCTTCCTTCGATATGTGCTGCTATATCATAAAGTTAGCAGTTACCGAGTTGAATGGTTCTATCTATCTATCTATCTAGCTAGCTAGCTATCTGTCCGTTCGTCTTTCTGTCTCTCTGTGTGTCTATCCGTCTGTCACTCTGTCTCTGTCTGTCTGTGTGTCTGTCTGTCTGACTGTCACTCTCACTATATATGTAAACTGAGAGAGAGAGAGAGAAAGAGAGAGAGAGAGAGAGAGAGAGAGAGAGAAAGAGAATGAAGGAGAGAAAGACAGAGATAAAAATAAAGAATAAAAGTTTATAATGGTACAACAATGCACTATAAAGCAAGAAATGGACTATATACCTGTTGTAATTTGGTTATCTATAAAGAGATAAAGATATACTTAATTATACATACGAGTCTACGTATATCTATATCTCTATCTATCAATCTATCTGTCTGTCTGTATGTATATCTGTCTCTCTATTTCTCTCTCAATATGTATATATATATATATGTGTTTGTGTGTGTGTGTGTATGTGTGTGTGTATAAACAGAGAGTGAGAGAGAGAGAGAAAGAAAGCAAAAGTGAAAGACATATTTATTTATATATTCGAGTGACAAAAGGAAAAACATGGCACTCACCACATTTGGCAAGTTTTACATTTTTTATATTTAATAACAAAATGAGTCAGCTGTATGAGGCTTAAACATTCCTTGGAATCTAGAGAAAATAAAGTGAAAGAAGAAAACTTCAAAATGGCTTGATGATGTTAGGCCTCTATTAATCAACTCAGATCGCGTGGTATTAGTGGTCTGTTGCTTCCAGACAAGTATGCTGAGTCAGATGAAGGGGATGTCTATGGACGGAGATGACAAAGGACAGACATGATAAAGGAGGGACGTAAGGGCGATTTTCCGTGCTCGGTAAAACCTGTCCCTTACAGCAAAAATGATATTCTAAAAGCACTCGGCCGTGATTGTATGTG
Organism: Octopus bimaculoides; assembly: GCF_046866305.1. Lineage (NCBI taxonomy): Eukaryota > Metazoa > Mollusca > Cephalopoda > Octopoda > Octopodidae > Octopus > Octopus bimaculoides. The sequence goes on along the minus strand of NC_142934.1, from coordinate 88,435,060 downwards.
TCACCACTGCCCTTTCTCACCTCACAGACAGGTGAAATGTTTGCCCCGTTTTCACCTTTCGTCCATCTATGGTATTACACGTTAGCTGTACTCATCTCAGCCACAACCGGCACATCTTACGTCCTACACCATCCCCAACGTCCTCGCCCCTCCTCAATCACTTCCATACGTCACCATCCATGGCCGCACTATTTCTACCTATCACCTTCTTTCTGTACCTTCAGTCACTACTCTCTACTGTTACACTCCACTCTAAGAGCCTCCTTCAATGCCATCCATTATCTCCCATGATGGTCCACCTCCAATAAGCTCTTATATATCCTAATATTCCCTTCCACACATCATCCTACTACTCTGACCTAAGCTCCTTCGTGAGCCACTCGCATATTCCTCACATTAACCATCCCCACACTGGAATTTGCCTTCCACCTCAACTCCACCCTTGCTCATCACTCACTACATACACTTCTATCCCCATCGCTAACCACCTGTCACTTCCCCGTCACACGCTTAAGAAAATATTCCTTGCTATGCTACAATGACCGTATCCTTATTTCTTTATTGGCTACAAGAGGCTAAACATAGAGGGGACAAACAAAGACCGACAAAGGGATTCAGTCGATTATAATGATGAAAGGCAAAGTCGACCTCGGCGGAATTTGAACTCAGAACGTAACGGCAGACAAAATACCACTAAGTATTTCACTCAACGTGCTAACGTTTCTGCCAGCTCGCCGCCTTGACTGTATCCTGTCTCATGCTTACCCTTTTGTGCCTACATAGCTTGCTACAGCACTCTATCACTAACTTCGTTTTATCTCCTTTAGCCATGTAGTATCTCTGTAGGAAGAGGCACATGTGCTTGTCTGTCTATCATACTTTAGCCTTTCAACACCTGGCATAAAACCACCCACTTTGATACGCTCCCAAATACTTTCCTGTGCTGTTTTCTGTCTTGCATGTTTCCAGGGCAACTTCACTGGTGCCGGTGGCATGAAAAGAGCATCGAGTACAATCTATAATGTCATTGGCATTAAGAAGAAACTTCAGCAGTAGAAATCATGCCAAAGCTAACATCGGCGTAGGAGTGGCTGTGTGGTAAGTAGCTTGCTTACTGACCACATGGTTTCGGGTTCAGTCCGACTGCGCACCATTTTCTTTTAACGCGCAGGCATTACAAAATCACACCATATTCTTCTCAAGAATATACTTTTGAATATTGGAAACTGTGAACAGCATATTACACTTCATCATATAAATTTCAACGTCGAAATCAATTATAATTCAACCGTGACGAATTTCATAGTGATTCTGTATTGCATCTTATATAAAATTGTATTGTATGACTATATTAAATGTATAAGTGCAAGTCGTGTTAGACAAACAATATTTTATCTTGCATTTTGTATAGGATACATGAATTGACCTTTCTATCTATGAAAGACAAGGGATTTGTTTCGTAAATACACAGGCAGGAGTCGTCAAGGCACTTTAAATTTGTCCCGTGGCACATTCTTTCATGCATCATTGCGAAGTGAAGTGTGTGTTGTATTCTTTTGAGGTTGATTAAAACGTAAGAATCCTAGATAATAGATTAGCAGATTTTTGTACTTGCATAGCAAGTGTTTTGATTTGAGATACCTGTTTTGAAATTAAAATGATTGTAGAATAGAAGACATAAATTAGCCGTTTAGAAACACACAAAGACCGTTAACTTCACTTAAACATTTATGGTTTGTAATTTGGTGCGAAAATTTTCGCCGATCCAAACTGCGATATTTTCGCCGAGAACGTTGTTGCACTCTACATCACTGACCTGGTTACTCCGTTGTCTGTGACTACAGAGCAATTTGGAACGGTAAATGTTCAAGTGAAGTTAACGATATTTTTGCGTTTCTGAATGGCTAATATGTGCTCTTGCACGCTTTAAGAAGGGCTAGGTCAACAATAGATAAGAAAGAAGAGAATACAGACTATTGCACTGTTTTTATCTACCAAATTTCGCTCATAAGATATAAATTAATGCGAGACTCTAATAGAGAATAACAGCTTAAGGTTTTGAGCAGTGGTGTCTAACCTGAAGCCTCATGGCTGACATAAAATGACATGGATGTTGTGAAAAGGATATTGATAGCAATAATAAATAATGTTGTTTATTCTGTTGGTAGCAAATGATAAGCGTTGGTACATTCAACTGAAAGAGGATTGGAAACCGACCCACATAGGATTTGAACATTAGATGGAAAATGGACGCATTAACGTATTATATGTGATATTGGTTTCAGATTTTTGGCACAAGGTCAGTAATTTTTGGAAGGGGAATCGATTATTTCGACCCCAGTGTTTAATTGGTGTTTCTTTTATCGACATCGGAAGGGATGAAAAGCAAATTCAACCTCGGCGGTATTTGAACTCAAAACATAAAGAAGGAAGAAATACGGATAAGCAGTTTACTCGGTGCGGTAAGCATTCTACAAGCTCGCAGCCTTTGAAATGTATCCCATATTGTCAAGAGTCCTACTGCATTTGCTATTTAACCGACTTGTAATAAAGCGAACTAGCATCAACACAAATAATATTATGTGAAGAAGAAGAAATCATTTATACGTTTTGCAGCGTAGAAACCATTAAAAACACTTATAAAAATACTATTAACGATTCAGTAATTTTAGTTTTCGTTAGTTGTCTACACACATCAATGATTGTAATTCAGTGAAGATTTGGTTTGTTTGAAGAGTGTTGTTGATTTTACAACTCTGGGAGTTGATATTATATTAGAATAATGAAATTTTGCGACAAGATCTTGAAATTTCCCATCTGAATGAAATTTTTCATCTGATTGAATACGGTCCGTTTAAATCATAACACTGGTTTACAATAATTTTCCTAGCGATGCAGAATATAATACTGGCTTATATCAACAATCCTACTTAAAGAAAAATTACATTGTAATGAATTATTATTCTCTGTTGAATACTGCGTATATTGACGGTATTAATATCTAACCAATCAATAGCGGACGACACGTAGAGCACCAAATTGAACCTGTGGTTGGAGAAGGTATGTATTGATATCTTCATTTAGCCGTTAGCTCTTTAGAAAAACATAGAATGCCGCAATATCTTATTTTCTTTCTCATCGACTCAGTATATGGTCTATCAATCGTCGTATTAAGCATATAAATCCACTGCCCGGCCAAAACCATTAGCGATGGAAGGCAGTCATGTAGTCATTGGAGTAGTTTCACATGATCTACCAAGAAGACCTCAAGGATAGCATCTAAGCTATAGAAACGCTTATATTAAGATCCGACTGCTTATATTAAGATTCGCACAACGTACTCCTCTACATAAACTTACGTTATTAGATTACGAAGCGAAAGTTAAGAATCTCTCTATTAAACTGATGATAGAAAATACTTAATTAAATCACTCCTCTTGATTCTTAAGTATATCACGCCAAAATGTACCGAACATCTGCAAATAAAGAATGTCATTGATTTGCGCGCGCGTTCCATTTCTTGCATATGTATGGTGTAGGGTGCGTTATGTACAGTCCTTTAGCTTCTCAATCATAAATCAATCAGCATCTAGCAGATGAATGATCAAGGGCATTCCGTACATGACCAACTCAAGTGCTTCCCAGAGTGAAAAACCAAACGAAACCTAACTAAACATTCTATACATTTTTGCAACTTGGTAGACAAGGGCGGTGCTGTATATAATTTCCTAACTTGAAATATAATTTGAATGCAATAAACTCTTATGAATCTGTTTAAGTTTGAAAAGGATGCAAGAATTTTGACCGATTTTTTTGGCAACAGCATCTGATCTATTTTCGTGGAACAAGTCTTATCAAGTCAGATGATATAATATTTAACACACATTATCAAATGAGTATTCTTTCACCTCTATAAGCTGTTTACAAAGATCATAGTCACAAGACCTCGTCTACCAACAACCGAGAGACCAAGCAGGTTTCTGTAAGAAATATAATACAATAGATCACATATTCAGTCTAACGTAGTAATAGAACGAGCGAACGAATACAAGCTTCCTCTACCTATCGCATTTGTTGATTACGAAAACGACTTCGAGAGCATCGCGATGAAAGCAGATTTGAAATCTCTGAGAATGCAAGGTGTCATGATGTAATACGTGAAACTGCCGAGATGTGAATTCTGGATACAGTACAGATGTATACCTACTATAACCACCAGCAATTGAGAGGGGTGTCAAGCAAGAGGGTACCATTCCTACAAAGCTCTTTATCGCACGTCTAGAAATGGCCATCGAGGATATTGTCTGGACAGGTAGATTGAACATCAATGGCAATCAACTAACTCACCTACAGGACATACTGACCGAGCTTAACCCTCAGAGTTTGGCAGTAGGTCGTAAAATAAACCACATGAAAACAAAATATATGCGGTCGGAATGCGTCGCACAAGGCCGAATAGAGGTGGAAACTATGGAATCGGGAAGGTAAAGAAGTAGATCTGCTTCGGGTGCTCATTAAATATGCGCCGAGATATGGCTGCTGAAATCGCAAAAAGAATAAGGGCGGGATGGAAGACGTTTCACGCAGTAAAGGATGTGGTGTAAAAAAAAAAAAAAGCTAGACAATGCCATGTGCCAGACTCTGCGCTGTTATCTTGAGAATAACTGTATTTTTCATTGGCTAAGTGTAAATTCCAATATAATAATAATAATAATAATAATAATAATAATAATAATAATAATAATAACAATAATAATAATAAAGAGCACCACAGCAAACCACAGCACAAACCCAAGGCGCACAGAACTGCGCTCGGTAGTGAAGTGAAAGCACGTTATAAAAATAAAACTACTGAACAATAATAATAATAATAAGAAGAAGAATATAAAGCAAGACGTGACAGAGTTGGCCAGTATTTACACTGGACAATATGTCAGCATTATAAAATCAAAAGCGCTGACAAATGGTATAAACACCATCCTGAAGCTGTGACTGAGGGAGAAAATGTATCGATTCTCTGGGACTTCCCCGTACATACCGACAAGACTATAAAAGCTAATAAACCGGATATTACCATAAAAGATCAGACAAAGAAGACGTGTTTATTATTTGACATGAGTATTCCCTGTGATCATAATATAGCGGCGAAAGAGTTTGACAAGATCAGTAAATATAAAGACTTGCTAATAGAAATTGAAAAAATGTGGCACCTCAAGGCGACTACCATACCAGTGATTGTAGGATCTCTAGGAATGATAAAAAAAGGTACTGAAATCTATTTGAAAATGACACCAGGCTTACCATCTCTACAGGAAGTACAAAAAATCGTGCTAACTGGAACGAATCATGTACTGAGAAGAGCATTATCGCTGTGAAAACAACATCCATTCATGATTTTTTTTTTCTTTTCTTAAATACATGTTTTACCTATGAATTTGCGTGTGTAAATTGGGAATGCATACAACGTTTATCTGCCCTAGGTGTACGGAAAACACTCGGCGAGAAATGGGAAAACATTTGAAGAAAGAAGAAAAAAAAACATAATAATAATAATAATAATAATAATAATAATAATAATAATAATAATAATAATAATAATGGGAGTGGCAAAAGAAAAGATCCATGATGGAAAAGAAGAATACAGGCGGGGTCAGATATGCTCTCGAAGGACATTTCTGTGCTAGACCGAAAAATTAAGAGGGAGCTTAAAAAAAGAACCGTTAACACACCGGACGAAATGCTTAGCGGTATTTCGTCTGTCTTTACGTTCTGAGTTCAAATTCCGCCGAGGTCGACTTTACCTTTCATTCTTTCGGGGTCGATAAATTCAGTACCGTTTGCGTACTGGGTTCTATCTAATCGACACATATCCATCCAATGTAAATAATGTAGTTTTCCTTTGCCTAACCTAAATTACATACATGTATGAGTAGTTTGATTAGGCACAATCTTCCCGCCTTACCTTCAATGTGATTTGAGTACCAGATTTATCGTTTAGGATTATTGGTTTCAAATATTGGCAGAAGGCCAGCACTTTAGAGGAAGGGACTAAGTCAGTTAGACCTACCTCAGTGCTCAACTAGTATATATTGTATCGACCACCGAAAGGTAAAAGGCGAAGTCGAGCTCGGTAGAATTTAAACTCTCAAAGTAAAGAAAAGCGAAATACCTGTGAGTATTTTGCCGTGTGGTAACGATTCTGTCAGCTCGCCCACTTAACCTTTATGAATATTAGCACTTCCAACTTGCTGTTAGATTTTGCTTTACTACTTTAAAATAGGACTTTTAGTTTTTAACAAATTAGTAATATATATAAAGGAAATGTCATGTTGCCGAGACAATTTTGAGAAGCGTATCTGTTAAAAGACGAAGTGAACAACAAACATTTATGATAAATATCAAAGATTAAGAACACACACACTCTCTCACTTTGTGTGTGTCTCTCTCTCACACATACGCACACACACACACACACACACACACACACACACACACACACACACACACACACACACTCACACACTTACACGTATCTATGTATAAAAATGCATAGACACTCTTACATATATAAACGCACATATATACACATATATATGGGTATATATCTGTTTACATATGTGACTATATGAATATATATATATATATAAATAAGTGCTTATAAACTTAAATATATATATAAGTATGATTATGTATATATACATACATGCATATATATATATATATATATATATATATATGCAAACATCTGTATATATATATATATATACACACACACATATATATATATATATATATATATATATATATATATATATATATATATATATATATATATATATATATATATAAATATATATATATATATATATATATATATATATATATATAAATATATAATGCCGTTTTCATTTCGTTCATTTCGTTGTCAAAACAAATGAAATCAGAAAATCAAAGTAAGAGATTCGTTTCAACTCTGATCTTCGGCGCAAACTTCACAGACGACTTGAATATACGTCGAGTAAATAGCTGAAATTATTAGTTTAGAGAGATAATATATATTACATTCATAGACGCTATTCATAGAACTAAAACTAATGCAGGCAAAATTACTGTGAATGAAATAATAAATGTAAACTATGTTGAAATACAGAGAAGTATAATAAGTCAATGTGAGATTGAAAAGGAAATATATTACCGAGTAGTACAGGCCTAACACTTGATAGAATTATGTATCCGTGTACGTACACACACACACGCACACACACACGCAAACACACACACACACACACACACACACACACACACACACACACACACACGTACACACATGCAGACACGCTGGCACTTACGCACGCACTTACGCACACTGGCGCGCATGCACATGCACATAGGTACACCGCCGTGTATATATATATATATATATATATATGTATATGTATATATGTATATATATATATATATATATATATATATATATATATATATATATATATATATATATATACATATATATATATATGTATGTGTATGTATATATATATATATATATATATATATATATATGTATATATATATATATATATGTATATATATACATATGCGTGTGCATGTGTAACACACACACATATATGTATAGGCATTTGGATAGGTGTGGATATAATTATATACATACATATATATGCGCATACACAATCCTAATTTATATACATATGTTTATACAAAAAGACTGCATACCTATATATGCATGTGTGCATATATATATATATATATATATATATATATATATATATATATATATATATATATATTACATACCCGTATGCATATAATCATATCCACATACAATATCTATGAATATATATATATATATATGTATATATATATATATATTCATATACGTATATATATAAATATATATACGTATACGTGCGTGTGTTGTGTGTATGTGTATTTATATGTATACCTATGTTTAATTGTATTCATAGGTATTGAATGTTCATATTTACGCATACATACATATATATAAATATACATATATGTATACATACATACACACACACACACACACACACACACACATATATATATATATATATATATATATATATATATATATATATATATATATATATATATATATATATATATATATATATATATATATATATATATATATATATATATATATATATATAAAAGCGGAAAAAGACACATAAACACGCTCAGAGACACACGTACACACATGAAAGCTATTCGAATGCATATCTTAATATAAAGAGATGATTTAATTAACTCTATAATAGTAAGTATGTAAATGTGATAAATTACTCGACTTGTCTAATGTGCTTGTGCTGCAATATAGTCTTTCTTTATCAGTGACGTTACGCAGTAAGATCAAAGACTTCGGAATACTATGTCTAATATCATTGTACACACTCACGTATGAACGAAAGCACATCCGTAGACACATTAATACATTTTATGAATATTTTTGACGCATCACGTAATGGAATAGAAGACGGAGACAATACGAAAAGCTTCTTAAATAATTATTCATATATGCACGCATATATGAATGTGTCTGTGTACTGATATATATATATATATATATATATATATATATATATATATATATATATATATATATATATGTGTGTGTGTGTGTGTGTGTGTGTGTGTGTATACGTACGCACACACAGACACACACACATACATATATATCTATGGATGTAGGTGACTTCCAAACAAAATTGTGTATCCGCCTGTCACAAGTTCCAGGTGGACCTGGATCCAGGCAAGAAACGCAGATGAGGACAGCGTCATCAAACTCCCTTAGTCACAAAGTGGCATATATCAAAGGTGGTATAATGTTTAGTGAATGTGCAGGAAAGCTAATGCCGGTGCCCCAGCATGGCCGCAGCTCTCGGCTGCAAGGAATAATAACAAATATATAGTAATCTGTCGCTATATCGAGGCTCACATATCGTGGTTTATTATTTAAGCTTACGAGTTGTTTTGCATTTATGATAAAAAATATATATACAAATGAAAAAAATACATTACTTCGCGGATTTTCACCTATCGCCGGAGGTTTTGGAATATAACACCAGCGATAGTCGGCGAATTACTCTCTCTCTCTCTCTACGCAAATACACACGCTCTCACACACACACCCAAACACACACATACAAACACACTCACACATATATACAGGCAACTGTCTTCTACGATAACCTCGGGTTGATCAAGTTTGTGAGTGGATTTGGGAGACGGAAACTGAAAGAATCCTGGCTGCTAACTCCAAAAGTTTTTTTTATTCTCTCTCTGTTTATTTCCTCATGTTCCTTTCTGTTGAAGAGCGAAGGCTCGAAACGTAAAAGACGTTTTCACCTTCCCTAGCGTCAAAGTAATACACCTGCTTGCTGTTTAAAGACCTGTCTTCGTTTTTAGTTTTTCTGTAAATTTCAACTATATATATGTGTGTGTGTATGTGTGTGTTCGAGTGTGTATGTATGTGTGTGCGTGTGCGTACGTGTGCATGCGCAAGTGTGTGTGCGCGCGTATGTGTGTGTGTGTATGTGTGTGTGCTTTTGCCTGTGTTTGTCCGGGAAAAACCGCTTGACACCCAGTGTTACTGTGTTTACATCCCTGTAGTATAGCGGTTCAGCAAAAATAACTATAAAAAAATACAAGGTCTAAGGTAGTGGCATCCATTCATTCCTCTAAGAATTCATCAATGTGATGCCCCAGCATTGGCCGCAATTTAATGATTGAAACAAGTAAGATATAAAAAATATATTAACTGATAGACGGAGAGACAAACCGATAATGAAGACAAAACAAATAAAACGATCCAACACTGACAGTTTCTGTCGAATTATGCTGTCTCTATACAATTTGTCATTCCACTAAAAACCTAAATTAAAAAAGCCAAAATTTAAAAAAAAATTGGTAAAATAAGTGAAATATATAATGCAGTAACAGATTAAGAACAGTCTTAGGATCACAAAGATATATCCTGAAAAACTTTTGGAAATTCTTATGTTATATAAGTGGAGTATTGTATCAACCTGGGTAAGAAAATATAGATTAGATTAAATAAGGAAACCTTTTTCATTCAAAAATACAAACCCAAACTTAACCATTGCTAACACATTTAAATAAGGAAATTCAACACCCCACTGAGAAAAAAGGGAAAAAAATATAGAACAAAACCATGGTAAATTAATCAAATTCTCCCACCTCCTAGATTTCGATTATCTCCCCTATACCGGAAGAAATCCCTAATTATCTCCCCCTATCTAGAACTCTTCTTTTTCAGACTGGAACGAACACATTACAATGAAGTAGAGAAATTTGAAAAGACAACACGAAACCGGTTATTTCACAAAATACAATGTTTATATACCAAAAAGATTTTCTAACATTTTTCTAACATTTTTCTGACATAATTTAAATATATACTTTAACCGTGTAACACAAGCCTTCTGTAGTTTTTTCACACTTATTATCTTTTATACATCCAACCACGTGCTTTCACATACCAACTTTCTCACCTATATATATATATATATATATATATACATAGATTTATCAACACGCACACACACACACATATATGTGTGTGTGTGTATGTATAGGTTTATATATATATATATATATATATATATATATATATATATATATATATATATATATATATACATATATGTATATATATACATATATATGCTTGTGTGTATATATATATATATATATATATATATATATATATATATATATAGCAGTAGGCATTAACGCATACACTGTAATTAATACGAAATGCATGTTATAATGAAATGTAAATTAATTAATATTAAAAAAATTTCTAGTTGCTCATTCAAGATAAAAATTTGAATTAAGAATTCCAATTGTCTATGATAAATTATTATATCTATGATGAGCTAGAGGTGATTGGTAATATTTTTGTAGGTATTGGATTTGGTATTTGAAATCAGTTTTTTTTAATGTCTCATTATACATAATTAATGCATTATACATGATTAATACATTGCAATAGCTGCCCCTACCGTAGAATCTATCTATCTATATATCTATCTATCTATCTATCTATCTATCTATCTATGTATCTACCTATATGTGTGTATGCATATATATATATATATATATATATATATATATATATATATATATATATATATATATATATATATATATATATATATATATATGGCGCGGTTGTGTGATAAGAAGCTTGCTTCCCAACCATATGGCTCCGAGTTCAGTCCTACTGCATGGCATCTTGGACAGGTGTCTTCTGCTATAACCTCGGTTCGACCAAACCTTGTGAGTGGATTTGGTAGACGAAAACTGCATATATATGTATATATATATATATATATATATATATATATATATATATATATATATATATATATGTTTCTATATCTGTGCTTGCCCCCACCACCATAACTCGCCCCCTAAAAATGTATAAATTATCCGCAACAATCAATACAGTAATCCCACGCCATGTCGCGGTTCAACTATCGCGCACTCAGCACATCCCGGATTTTTCTGGCTAATCTATGTAAATTAATGTCATGGAATCCTCAGTACATCGTGGGATGCTGCAGCCGATAGGTATTTATATTTTTTTAAATTTCAATTATTTCTGTGGGAGGTTTTGTAACGTAACACCCTCGGATAATCCAGGGGATTACTGTAATCCACGTGGAAATATTCGAAGGTAAACCTAAAATAATCTGGATATCAACTTAGTATAGAAAGGGAGACATTTGGTTCCTATCACTGACAGCAGATGTCGACCATAACGGTGATCATGATAACGATTACGACTGTGATGGTTATGTTGATGATAATGATGGAGCTGATGACAATGCATGTGATATTATAATGTCAATGATAATGATTATGGTTATAACGATTAAATGTGGTGAAAATTATGATAAAGATGATGGCGAAAACGACAACACGGTTAATAAAGATGTTAGCAGGACGTCGGATGATGTATATGGTGATGATGGTGATTGTAACGTTGATGATAATGTCGATGATGGCGATGATGATGAGGACACCAATGGTTATGATGGTAACGATGATTGATGATGTGGATGATAAATTATGATGATGATGATGATGATGATGATGATGATGATAGCGAAGCTGATTATGTTGAAAGTAATGGCGACGACAAAATCATGAAAATGATGATGATAATGATAATGAGGATAATTAATTCTTTAATGCCCACAAGGGGTTAAACTTAGAGGGGACAAACAAGGACAGGCAAAAGGACTAAGTCGATTACATCGACCCCAGTGAGTAACTGGTACTTATTTAATCGATCTCGAAAGAATGAAAGGCAAAGTCGACCTCGGTGGAATTTGAACTCAGAATTTAGCGGCCGACGAAATACCGCTAAGCATTTCGCCCGGTTTGCTAACGTTTCTGCCAGCTCGCCGCCTTAATCAGGATAATGGCGGTAAAATGACGAGAATGGTGACGATAAGTGCGATGACCACAATAACAATGATAATAATGTGCTACCGATAAAGATGATGAATATGATAAGGAGTAGGAGGAGAACGGGAGGAGGAGGTGGAAGTGAAAATAAGTGGGAGAAAATGTTCTAATATATATGTAAACGATTTACAGAACAAACCTAAATAGAATAGAAATTAGACAAAATTTCTTGGACCATGCTTCATTACTCCTGGCTGTTACATGTTTCCAATCCAATCTCTTCCATTTTTCCCCCGAAACCTTTGAAGAGTTTCATCCGTTCGCATAAGATATACGATACTTTTCGACTCTTCGTTATCTGAATCTCGCTCTCGTTCAATAATTCGACATACGAGAATAAGATGTGATGACGTATAAAGTATCTGGCCAATTTATTGAAAAGTCGATAGCCATAATATTTTGTTTCTCTTATTTTCCTTTTATTTTTCTTTTATTTGTCTCAGTCATGTGACGGCGGCCATGTTGGAGCATTGCCTTCAGTCGAAGAAATCGACCCCAAAGCTTATTGTTTGTAAGCCTAGTAATTATTCTAGCATTCTCTGTCGCTGAACCGCTAGCTAAGGGAACGTAAACACACCAACATTGGTTGCCAAGCGATGGTGGGGATACAAACACACATATACACATATATTCATATATATATACGACGGGCTTCTTTTAGTTTCCGTCGACCAAATCAACTTACAAAGCTTTGGTCGGCCCGATGCTATAGTAGAAGACACTTGCCTAAGGTGCCACGTAGTGGTGCTGAACCCGGAACCATGTGGTTGGGAAGCAAGTTTCTTACAACACAGAAACGCCTGCGATATGTAAATGAATTATGTTAAAGTTGTTCGATACACCCAAGAAAATATATGTAAACCGCCTGAATAATAATAAAATTACAATCCTTCACGCAGCTCTTAATGTCAACAAAACAGGCTGGACATGTTGGTCGCTTACGACCCTGCCCCAGTTAAGTTCTATACGGTACCGAGTGTTTAAAATGGATTTCGTCCATAGATGGTCGCACTATAATAATATCTTGGCAGAGTTATTTAACATCTTGTCTTGCTAAGCACACCTACACCATAATATAATCACAATCAAATAATTTAGATAACTCTAAACACACACCCAGCTACACGCACACACAAACGCCTTTAATTTTTGTTTCTGCCACGTCGGAGAAGTAAACATTTCTTTCTCTTATCATTTACATATTTCAGTCATTAGACTGCGGCCATGCTAGGGCGCTGCCATGAAGAATTTCAGTTTAAAGAATCGACTCTAGTACGTAACATTGAGCCTTGTGCTTATTTTATCGAACTCCTTTGCCGAATAGTTACGTCACGTACACAAACCAACACCAGTTGTCAAGAGGAGTGAAAACAAACATAGACACAAAGAAACACACATACACACACTCACTCACTCACTCACACACACACACACACACACACACATATATATATATATATATATATGACGGGTTTCTTTCAGTTTGCGTCTACCAAATCCATTCAAAAGTGTTTTAGTAGAAGACAGTTGCCGGAGGTGCCACGCAGTGCGACTGAAACCGGAACCATGTGGTTGGGAAGCAGGCTTCTTACCACAAAGCCACACCTGCGCCTTCATAAAAGAATATAAGATTTTAGAAGAATTTCAATACATTCCATTTCTACAGTTCAGGAAATTACTTTCTATCAACAATGTTTGTTTTGGAGTAATTGGTGGCTTCTACAAGTTCTCAAATTTTCAAATGGTCTTTAGACATCTTCCACTTAAATGAGAAATACCAAAGTAAATCGATATGAATGTGACGGCTGGTTTTTCTCTCCAATATATATATGTGTTCCTCTTATACATTGAATCCATAGCATATCGGGGGAGTTGTCTGGTTTCTGACACACATCATGATTTTAATGAACTTTCCGATGTATAATGGTCAATAAAATGTCTAACTCTCTTCTTTTATCCTGATGGTGTTGAACGTATCATGTCTTAGGAGCGACCTTCTCTTCTCATCGAGAGATATTTATAACTTGTAGCAATAAAGACTGATATCATGTCCTTTTAAGTATCTTTAATTAAAACTGGAAAAGTTACGTATAAATGTTGATGAACAAAAATAGAAATTGAGAAACAAAAATAGAAACGTGTGATTTCTTAAATGTGTTTCCCCAATTTATGATTACATGATTACATTAATTAGACTATATAAAATTCCTTCAATTTCTACAACTAAATTTAACATTTTCGTTTGAAAATACTCTTACAATGAGCTCTCCTATATACTGTCTCTTTGTCTCACCGCTTGTATGTCAGTCACTTTCTACATACATGTATGTAAACATACAAGCACACACACACACACACACACACACACACACACACATAGGTAGATAGATAGAGATATATTGAAGGAATAGGGAAATAAATAAAAATAACACTCAGCATAGTTACCTACAGTTGGAAGCAATGAAAAGGGGGGAGTGGACCAGCTTCATATTTTCTCCAGTTTTGTAGGCGCAGACACGTATTCACATCATCAGATGCACCGAATCAGAGTATAGTAACACTGACAAATTCATACACGCACGCACACACACACAGACGCACACACACACACACACACACACATCACTCCACCTCACACACACCACTCCACCTCACACACACCACTCCACCTCACACACAACACTCCACCTCACAACACTTATCCATCCATCCATCCATCCATCCATTCATCCATCCATCTATTCGTCCGTCCGTCTGTCTGTATGTGTGAGTGCGTATGCGTCTTATTTCAAACAAGGTCAGACAAAGGGATTAAGTCGATTGCATTGACCCCAGTGCGTAATTGGTATTTAATTATTTAATTTATCGACCCCGAAAGGATGAAAGGCTAAGTCGACCTCGGCGGAATTTGAAATCAGAACGTAACGAAATACCGCTAAGCATTTTGCCCAACGTGCTAACGTTTATTCCAGCTCGCCGCCTTCATGTGTGTGTGTGTGTGTGTGTGTGTGTGTGTGTGCGTGTGCGTTTGTATATATATATATATATATATATATATATATATAAACTTTCACACACACTTACATATATAAATACGTAATACGTGCACATCTACACAGACACACACACACACACACACACACACACACACAGATATGCTCATAAAGTTGAATGTGTTAAATATAGATAAATAAATAAAAATATGTGGAAAAATCTTGCTATTACAATTGATTTATGTATCACTAAATTCTTATATGAATATGAATGCTGCTGCTAATGTTAGCGACAGCATAGTATTAATAAAATGGATTATGATCGGTTTTGACAGCCAGGTAGCAACTGCTAATCTATTACCAGATTAATTTAGATATTTAAGCCAAGATATGTGAAAGGGAAAATTTCTATTCATTTATATATGAAAAATAGCTTGAAACTATTACATAAAACTATGATTTTTTTTATTGCGTCCCTCTATCATTAACATCAGATGGAAAATAATAATAGTTATCCATGTATCATACTAAATGCATACAAACCCTCCTTTGATTAGCAACTCTGGTATTGCTCAAGGGACAATTTCTGTTGTAGTCGTTCTGTATTAAAGTCACAATAAATATCAGAAGATGAATGAAATTTCTCCCATAAGTAGCCAGGGAGAATACCTGATGTAATTCGGCCTCGCGGACCTATTCCATGGCACGCACCTTACTGATAATGGAATAAGTGAATAAAACAAGTACTGATCTTGCGAAAAGACTCGGAGCGTAGTAAAACTTCCATAAATGCAATTGATATACTATCAAATTGAAATAACCACCAATATATACTCAATGCAGAATAGTAAATCAATGCAGAAGCTAAACTGAAGGTAAAGATATTAAATACCAACTGTACCCAGCGCGCTTGTGCTCTCCGGCAAAAATATATCTCGATTAGTCATGAAGTATTCGCTCCAAACTCTTTCGAAATATCTCTGTGAATTGCACATTGACAAGAAATGAAAAAATTTAATTTAAACCCCAAGTGTGTTGCGGAAGATATTACAAGTTTTGAACTAAATTCTCATAAATATGTGCTTGGTATGAGCAGGTTTGACTACTCAGCTAGTTTATTGCCGCTGGTCTGTTTTAGGATTCTAGATCAGTAATTTCGAAAGGAGGAAGTAAATCGATTACATTGACCCCCTACTTGATGGTGGGATTCGATCTTACAAAGTAAAGAATTGAAAGATAAGTCTCTAAGCATTTTTGTCCGGCACGTAACAATTCTATTAACTCGTCACCTTCTTCCATTATCTAATCCTTTTTACTATATACACAAGGCCTGAGATTTGGCGGAGGGGACTAGTCGATTATATCGACTCTAGGGCGCAACTGGTACTTATTTTATCACCCCAGTAAGACTCAAAGGCCAAGTGGATCTCGGTTTGTTTTGAACCAAGAACGTAATGACGGATGAAGTGCCGCTAGCCATTTTATCCGGCGTGCTGATGATTCTGCCAGCTCACCACCGTCTTCCATCATTTAACAGTAACATTACATTCTTCGTAGATTAAACATAGAATTAAATGACTTAAAATAGCTTCTGAAATAAAGCTATTCAAATGTATCACTCTTTTGATCTCGGAGCTACACTATATCCCATTCATGTCGATGTTAATTTACATATTAATGAAGTTGTGTGATAAAACGGAGTGTATGTGCTTAACAGTAATTTCCAAATGATATTGAAGTAGAAAAACTGTCAGTATACATTCTAAGTCGGATAGTCGTAACAGAGCAAATGTCAGACACAAATAACGGACTAAAACTAACCTACCGAGCGATTTCTGTGCTTATAACATAACTTATTGATTCATGAAATAAATCTGAAAATTATTCTTGGTAACAAGAATACCATGTCAGTGTAATATCACTGGACCAAGTGGAGTAGTTTAAGTATCAGAGGGTTATATACAAGATTGAAGAGAAACTGAAACCTTGGTCGGCTGGTAGAATTATAGGTACTGGTACAGTAAATCGCCAGCATTAGCATTATCTCCTCAGAAGAGAAGTTGGTTGAAAATCCAAACTTGCTACCTTTCATTCGGTGTTCGTGTCTATCCTAACTTATGGTCATGCACGTTAGTGAAGGACCGAAAGAGTACTCTTGCGGATACAAGCGACCGAAATAGGGTTCCTCCTAAGACTTTTCGGGATAACATTGCTCGACAGGGTACATAACTGAGAGATTAAAATGTTGCCCCTTCTCTTTGAGAGGTTACAAACCCGGTCCTACCGACACAGACAGATGATTGAAATATTCCAGGGAAGGATTGCAAGACGGATTCTTCAAGATGAGATAATTGACTGGAAATTTAGTGGTAGACCAAGAACGATATGGTTGGATAATATCCATTGTCCCAGTTGGTCACGGCTGGAAATCCAGCTCACACGACCATCCCAGAGGTCGGAAAAGATGAATGAATAGAAATATTGGTTAAAAATTAAAATATTTATTTTGTTTCTTCCATCTTCCAACCAGAAATATAAACTAACATAATGAACTTTGATTTTCTGAACTGAAACATTCATTAATCTCTTGTGAATTTTGATAATAACTTTCGATCTGCATATATTTCCTACATTCGAAATCCTAACACTCTTCTCATTTTTCTCTTTCATCTCTCACTTTCACTTTATATGTGTCATAAGTGTGCTCATCTTCATAAATACGATTACAATTCTATCTATCTATCTAACTATCTATCTATCTATCTATCTATCTATCTATCTATCTATCTATCTATCTATCTATCAATCTATCTATCTATCTATCTATCTCTTCTTTCTCCCCCCTCTCTCTCTATATATATGTGTGTGTGTGTGTCTGTGTGGGTATACACACAATACAGGGGCAGGAGTGGCTGCGTGGTAAGTAGCTTGCTTATCAACCACATGGTTCCGGTTTCAGTCCCACTGCGTGGCACCTTGCGCAAGTGTCTTCTACTATAGCTTCGGGCCGACCAAACCCTTGTGAGTGGATTTGGAAGACGGAAACTGAAAGAAGCATGTGTATATATATATATATGTATAACACTTGGCAGAATTGTACTGAACTACTTGGCAGAATTGTTAATTATTAATTCTATTATTAATTGACGATTCTCTGCCCTTATTCTTGTATATATGTATATATATATATATATATATATATATATATATATATATATATATATATATATATATATATATATATATATATATATATATATATATATATATATATATATATATATATATATATATATATATATATATATATGTATCTATCTATCTATCTATCTATCTATCTCTCTCTCTCTCTCTCTCTCTCTCTCTCTCTATCTTTCTCTCTCTCTCTCTCTCTCTCTCTCTCTCTCTATATATATATATATATATATATATATGTTTGTATATCTGTGTTTGTTCCCCCCACCAGCGCTTCACAACCGATGTTGATGTGGTTAATTCCCGTAACCTAGCGGTTCGGAAAAAGAGACTGATAGAATAAGTACTAACCTCACAAAGAATTGGTTCTGTGTTTGATTTGCTCGGATAAAGGCAGTGCTCCAGCATGGCCGTGTTAAAATGACTGAAACAAGTAAAAGAATATAATATACTGAAAGAATGCGCACGAAGTGATGTGCATTTACCAATCAGTGTATTGATTACAACATGATCACATGTTTATAAGCATAGAGAGTTGAAAAGCTTAAAACGGTCTTTAATAAACATATAGGTCTCAGCGACCGTCCATGCCATTTAGATATGTTGTAGCATAGCAATGGAAAGCAAAATTACATTGATTGATTTGTCAATAATTAGCCAAAGTTTAAATCGCCAACGTTTGTTATATCATTACATAGATAACAAGAAACGTCAAAAATGTGTTGTAATTTATAATTAACTAACAATTTCATTTGGTAATGCAACATTACATTCTATAATCCGTATAAAATGATTGAAAAGGAAATGACAAAGGAAGAAAAATCACTGTGAACCAGTTTGTTGAACTTGTACGTCTGTTAAATTTTCATTCACGTGGTCAATAAGAACACACTCACTGGAAGACAGATAGACGGATAGATAAATAGATAGACAGATAAATAGATAGATAAATAGATAGATTGATAGATAGATATACAAATTGAAAATAAAAAAACTAGATAGATAGACAGATACAAAGAAAGATAGATGGATAGATAGATAGACAGATAGACAGATAGATAGATAGATAGATAGATAGATAGATAGATAGATAGATAGATAGATAGATAGATAGATAGGGGAGGGAGAGATGTATAGAGAGAAAGGCAGACAAATAAACAGATAAATAGATAGATAGACAGACAGAAAGACAGATAGACGGATAAATAAATTGATAGATGGAAAGAGAGATAGGCAGACACATAAACAAATAAATAAATAGATAGATAAATAAATAGATAGATAGATAGATAGATAGATAGATAGATAGATGAATAGATAATTATATAACTTTGTGTGTATGCTCATCTTTCCAATGCTTTATACAAACGGTAACAAACTGCTGAATTTCTGATTTCTGGTTTAGACGGTTGAAAGTCGTGGAATACAGTTCGTGTAGCAGTATTATAGCCGGTTCCTACCGGCAGAATAAGGAATCTATTTCCATAAGATATTCTATCAAATGGTATTTTTCACACTATATTTTGCACTATTTTTCTTTTCCTATGTTCATTTACACCTGGCTTAGTTCTGAGAGAGATTTCGAAATCACCTTGATGGTAATTGCTCAGCCTTCCGGTCTCGATATAGTAATGAACCACTCTTTTACTTGGTGGAATTTAAATTCACTAAACGCCATGTAGAAATGTAATTCCTTGCATTCATGCTTGAAAATCGTAGTCGTCGTCCTCGTCGTCATCATCATCATCCCTCATCAATGTTCTTCTTCTTCTTCTTCTTCTTCTTCTTCTTCTTCTTCTTCTTCTTCTTCTTCTTCTTCTTATTATTATTATTATTATTATTATTATTATTATTATTATTATTATTATTAATATTATTATTATTATTATACACATGACAGATTACACTTTTGGATGAGAAAAAATCCTATCATCAGGCTACAACATGTAAAGTTAAATGCCAAGAACCGTCGTAAATATCCTAGGTCTCCTTAATAACACTGTTTTCTGCAGCTCTACTAAAGTGGATTTATGCCTATTTTCCTCCATCAGTTTAAATCTTGGGATAGTTCCCAATGCACCTATAACTAGTGGGATGCATTTTACCCGCACTTTCCATAGTCTCTCTTATTCAAAAGAGTCTCTCTTATTATTATTATTATTATTATTATTATTATTATTATTATTATTATTATTATTATTATTATTACTACTACTATTATTATTATTATTAATATTATTATTATTATTATTATTATTATTATTATTATTATTATTATTGTTATCATTATTATTATTGTTATCATTGTTGGTGTTGTTGTTGTTGTTATTGTTATTAATTTTATTATTATTATTATTACTATTATTATTACTTAGGTTAATAGCTGGTAGAATGATAATTTTTGATTCATTATACGATGGATTCAATTCGGCTAAGGCCCACTTTGCCGTTCATTTCTTCGAAGGTCGCCATAATAAATACCACTTGAGTACTGGTACCACTGTGACTTAACCTACAATGTTTAATTTAAGAACAATTTGTAAAATTTCTCTTTTGTTGGTTTGAAAAGTTTACTCTGAGATCAACAACAAAAAACAAACAAACAAAAAACATTAACAAGCTCACACAATCAGTATTTGGTTGGGTATCCAAAATTACTTACTACAACTTTGCATCAGCGAAACATAGAATTGTTCAGATCATTTATAACTGTTCCTGAGATTTTCATCTACTTTGGCTGATAATGTTTAAAAAAATCATCCTTATTCTTTGGCTAACTTCTTTGCACAGCTTCATTCAAACTTGCCTAAAGATTTTCGATAGAATTTAGGTCGAGCGACTGCGCTTGTCACTGTGTCAACCGAACTCTTTTAGACCTAATCTCTGACTAGATGTGAGGTATGTTTCGGGTCGTTGTCATCCTGGAAAGTTCAAGATCGGCCCAAATGCTTTCGAACTGATGGAAGCATAGTCTTATCCAATATTTCTAGATAGTACTAACTATCCATAATGCACTTGATTCGGATTATAGGACCGACGCCTTTTCCAGACATGGCCCCACCCCATTACACTTCCACTGCCGTGCTTAATTGTATGTCGGATGTATTCTGGATGATAATCTTCGACTATACAGCTTCTTACATATTTCCTGCCATCACTGCCGAACAAATTGAACTTTGACACGTCCGACCACAACACTTTCGGCCAGTCTGCTGGACTCCAATTCAAATGCACTTTTCCGAACTGTATTCGGCCACGTGGATATTTTTAAAGAATTGTTTGGCTTTTTGCGAGAGACTCTTCCTAGAAGTCCAAATTCTTTGAGACGGATTTTATGGTGGACATTTCAATGGTAAGTCAATATTTTTGCCGAATTTCTTCTAAAATGTCAACAGCGGTCATTTTTCGCTTTTTTAAGGGACAGTCTATGAATGTATTTTTCCATTTTTGCCGTTGTTTTTCTTGGTTGCCCAGGTCGAGAGCGGTCTTTATAATCATTAGTTTCTTTATAAAGATGGACAGCATTGTAGATGGCTATTTAAAAGCGTCAAACTTCGTTTGAAATAGCTTTATATGACCCTTTCAGAGTACTAAGTTGAACGATTCTCGCTCTGCTTTCTGGTGTTAGGTATTGTCTCTTACGTATCTCAAATATTAAGTAACTTAAAACTCGTAGCAGAATGCAAATTACCCTACCTTTATATTAGTCAATAAAGGACAAAAAAAAAGGAAGAAAATAAATAAACTTTACAACTCGTTCATAAATGAAGTGGCGACGTAAATAACGCAAAATAAAGTTATTTTTAATTTAAAATTAATATGTTGATGTTACGCTGTAAAATTGTATACCAGATTGATGCTCGTGAAATTTTCTTCATTTTGATCTACATCTTAATTCACAAATTACAACTTGAATATATATATATATATATATATATATATATATATATACATACATACCATTTTAACGTTAGTATAGAAGCGTTCTTAAATGGCGCTCTTAATGTCGTTCTTAAATAGCGCCACTATATATATTAAGAATTGCCAACCTAGTGCCAAAATTAGAGAAAATTATTATTATCGCAGAAGTTGTAAACGGACTTGTGAAAATTGGAATTACGATTTTATGATATATTTCAAAATTACATTAATTTATGCATTGATGATTTTTATTCCTGTTTCTAAATACACACACACACACACACACACACACACACACACACACACACACACACACACACACACACGTGTATCAATTTATGCACCTGCAAAATTTCAGCTTGTAGCAATTCATACCTAGATATGGTAGTGTGACGTACATCACCAAATATTTAGTTTCTGTGCCTGATTCAAATAACCCATTTTTAAAAACATGTTTCTAGAAGATATACCGACCTTTACTTATTTTAGCGTAGCCACACAAGTACACATACACACACACACACACAGAGATAGATAGAAAGATAGGTAGATATGCACATATCTGTTTACCGTACTATAAGCAACTTTATATTATGCTACACTAAAGACTATTCAAACGTAACGAACTGGTTTTGAATACTTATCTTCAAGCAATAAAAATGTTTAATAAATTCTTCAGATTTTATAAGTACTGATTAGCTTTACAGAGCTGTTGATAATTTTCATTAGTCAAGTTCATATTACTAATATCTTGCTTGAATAGTTTTAAATGAAATAATCATTAATTATAATTTTATAGTTATATTTTTTTTACACTTTTTTAGTCTCACGGTGACAAAGGTAAATTGATAATATTAATTATGAAATATATCGTGAGTGCAAAATCATTCTGATATATGTGTGGATAACAAGAAGCGCTAATGATACAGACTTCCGTGTACTTTGCTGAAAGCGAAATACTTTATTAGAACAACGATGTTGACTGAGAAGCGATAAGATTTCTGTTGGGATGAGTCTTATAAAATATACTTACAAATATGTCTTTCGAATTTCAAGACTGCTGAAAATAACAAGAAATGAAGACAAGTCTTGTTGCTGAAATAACTGCCTTGAAAACGGCAAAAACAATATTGGATGACGATAAAAAAATGGTTGGCGGTCACGTGTTGAAAACCTTCCATCAAAGGTCAGCTAAACAACAAAAACAACAACAAAAACATTGGCAACACATTAATGAGAATTCGCTTTTTCATTGTTTCTATTTTCATTTTCCAGCTGTCATTCTTCATTTTTCTTTCTCTCGTGCATATTTTCATATTGAGCGACAGAGAAGCGCATGGCATCAAAGAAACGCTGGGGGTACAAATATACGGAGCCAAATGTGCCCGTCATGACTACCCATCTCATAATCGTACACAAGACACATGCATTGCAAGCATATGTGCGTGACATGATGACCATGCGTCAAGATAAATACCCCATGTCTTTCAGTTTCCGTCTACCAAATCCACTCACAAGGGTTTGGTCGGCCCTAGGCTATAGTAGAAGACACTTGTCCACGGTGCCACGAAGTGGGACTGAACCCGGAACCATGTGGTTGGTAAGCAAGCTACTTAATACACAGTCACTCCTGCGCCTGTAGTACTGTATGTATTTGATGGTAGTCTATGGGTACAAATGTCCTGATTCGTCTACACTAGATCCAGAACAGTAGGTCTATCAATGAGTTTTGGTATGAAAAGCGCTGGTAGCAAGCAGCGACCGCACCTGTTCACTTTCAAGGAAACGCTGGAGTCACAGTATCAATGCAGGTCTATGCAGATCTGCACATCATTTGCCATGTCGTATCCAGTCCTTCACATAACATCCAAATATTAAAATCAATTTAATCGAGGGCTCCATTCCGCTGAATTCGATCCCATTTTGGCGTCGCGATCATCATGTCGTTGCATGATCATGAATGCCCGCTGTAAGCCTAATTATCAGCGCTGGTTAAATGACTGTTGGATGCGGCGCATATGGTTGGGTCATTAATCTTCACCCTAGAGACTTCTAACTTGGATTCAAACTTAAAAAGCAAGAACATCAGCCATATATATTCCCCATTCTTTAACAATTCCACAAATCCATTACACTCTATTTGTGGACCTGGAGATAAATAAAAACTATTGCAGGAAAGAGAAATGCCAGTGCAAGTACATTTTAGGATGAATTTTTACTCAGAGAAAAAGCTGATCTGATTTTTATTCGACATTCTAGCAACAATGCCATTTTAAAAACTTCGTTTACGGTTGCAAAATATGTGAGCACGTGACTAATTTTGCAAAAAGTTTTATCGTAATTTTCATCTTGATCTCAGCAGTATCTTTTGTCGATACCATGCATTAACCATTAGTATAGCGTAAATTTGAACGTACAATACACGTTAAAAAAAAAGCTATGAAGAAAGAAACCTCACGTACAGAAGGCAGTGTTTCAATATTCTTCTTTGAATTACATATAAATTCTGTGAATGTTCATATGAGGAGAATGAATATTTTGTGTCGGTATTATGCATTTCGAATATTTCTTAACAACTTTTAAAAATTCTATTTATAAATCCTTTATATTTGAACCTACTTCACTTAAAGTGATGTTTGACTGGCAAGCGATATCTATAAATTTAAAATCTGTTAAATCTACGCCACTTATAACAAGAAAGCTGTCTACAGTTATATTCTTATCAATGTGTGTTTATATATCCACGAAACGCACACCATTGTCATTCATTATAACACTGTCAGTAGAATGCTAATAACTCTTGTCTGTTTCTAGGGGACTTCCTTTTCATACATAAATTTCTATGGATGTAATTCGCGAAACTGTCATTTCTATGTATTCTCAATTAGGTGTCTGGACCATATACTCACCAAACCACGATGTAAAGAATTGTCAACTTAAATAGACCATTTATGGTGCATGCTGTTTTGATATTTCATATTTGTATATATATTTCCTTTAGCGTCTGCAATGGAGAAATCAAGTTACAAATATAATAAATTGAGTTTCCTCTTAGGTTTTACTTCTCTGTTTGTCGCAATGGATCTTCTCGGCAGATTCAGAAAGTGCTAACATAATTGTTCCCTTACTCCGTATACAGATAAAATGAATACAATTCTTCTCAGTTTGTGATCGGTGTACTTCGTATTGGTTTAATGATGGATGTTTGTCTGTTGCTCCTAATTTTCGAACAACTGGAAATATTTCGATTTATTCTATTATGGAAGCACCTAAATGCCATCATTTCAAATTTATTCATGGCGTCAAACATAAGCATTTGAATTATGATTATTTCTTTGTTAAACAATCATATATGTTTTAGATTAAGTCTCTTATGTTGATGTTTCCAGTGTTTTACTCTCAGCATTTTGTATAGTTTATATTTTTGACGTTCTACATGGTGAGAAATGTCCCCGACCTACTGTTTAGCATATTGTTTATAAACATGAGTGATCAAAACCTAAAAATAACTCCTTGTGTAATTTGGTGAAATACTAGATGGAGTATTGCGACAAACACATCAGAATTGGCACGTTAAGTACAAACCGGTCCACATTTGGTCCACTTAGTTCCGAATGAAAATCCCATCGCAGACGATGTTAATGTTTGTAAAAGATTAACGGATTATATCGTCAAATATTTCCTTATAAGCATCATTATGTTCAGACAATTTACAGAATCGATATTACGGCTAACACTATAGAAATTAGTGTGGAACGCTAAACTGATTGTGTGACGGTAGTCAGATTCCCCACTTAATATCTTATTTCATATCACTTAAAGGTTTATTTTCTAATGATACCTCAATGATAAATATGCAAAACTCATGCTATGATAGCAACTAAATTTACTATATCCATTCCACGCTCTGATACAGAAAATGAATAACATATTATCACAAGAAGACAATAAGGAAACTATCTCTTTGATATACACTTTGTCTAACAACAATTATTATTATCATTATTATTATTATTATTATTATTATTATTATTATTACTACTACTACTACTACTACTACTACTACTACTACTACTACTACTACTACTACTACTACTACTACTACTATACGGTTAAGAAACCAATATCACTTCACAAAGCTATTCATCACGAGAAAAATATATAATTATCTTGAAAAAATTCTATGAAAAATATTGGTTAGACAAGGTCGAAGCATCTCTGGGAACCTGCCAAGGGTTGCTGAATAAGCTCAACACGAACTTTCTATAACAATTCGCTGCTCGCACCTACAAGACTTTGAGATCAATAAAAGCTACTCAAATCAATAAGCGTAAAGTTGGTTTAGATTTCTATCTTTAACAATGAAGAAGAAAAAAGTAAAATGAAAAACTCTTTTACATAAAAGAATAAAGAAAATTATAATCGAGCCTGAAAATGACTCGAGAGCGTAAAAACAATGATATTATATTCAGAAATGATATAAACAAAGGCAAACAATAAAGCGAATATCTATAGAAATCAAAGTCGAGTCATAACAGTAAAAGTAAAACATCAGATAAGGTAATGAAAATACAATATTAAAGATCAAATGATAAACAATTAAGATGAGATATTCTTTAAAACAGAAGAAAAGAAATCGTCAATTGTATTCTCGTTAAATATTTAGATCAATGTCGAAGTGATGACAGATCACATCTATAAAAAGTGAGAGCAGCACTTGGGCCGTGGCTAAACTAATTTTTTACTATTCTCAGGTGAATAACCATTACAATGAATATTGACAATTTTAATGGCGTCTTTTTACTAAATACAGCTTATACGACCAATTTCGTTTCAGAAGATTAGTATTATCGACTGAACGGACCCAATTATATTAGGTTGCTATGAGTAGGTAGAGAGGAAGAGACACCATTCCTACGGACATTCATATAGCGATGCGCAACTGTTGGGCAACATAATTACTCTGTGGTAAATTGTACTTTCTTATCTATATAATAATCTGCTTGTTCGTGTACCCGTTATACTTTAGTTAGTAAGGGAGGAGCAGAATATGGGAAGCGGTATTAATTTCTCACGGGCGTATGGCGTAGTGATTAAGAGCGCGGGCTACTAATTCCAAAATTCCGAGTTCGATTCGAAGCAGTGACCTGAACACTAATAATAATAATAATAATAATAATAATAATAATAATAATAGTAATAATAATAACATCGAAAAATACCTCAGGAATCAGAACCCAGGTTCGAAATTTCCCCAAGACACCCGAAGGAGCCTGGAGGATACATCAGCCGAATCGGTGTGTTAACAACACGCAAGATGAGAACAAATATCCGTCGAATGTAAATAATGCAATTAATGTACAGAAAATTACCATTTGTAAATCTCACAACGAGAGATATTCAGCAACAGTACTTTGGAGTAAAGATTATTTGCCAACATAACATGGCAGTCCTTGTTTAGGACGAATGTTGCTGTAATTTAGCCCCAGGACTGCCATGTTATGTTGGCAAATAATCTTTACTGCAATTAAATATCCCCTTACTATTTTATATCATAAACTTCGACAAACTGTAGCTAGTCATTCATTTTCTCTGCCGGCTGTTATGGAGAGCCATATGGTCACACTATGCAAGCACTTCCTCCATGCGGTCCTGCCAGAAGCAACTGTCATTACACCTTTCGGACGGATTCCCATGCCTGACCGTTAATTCAGTTCCACTGAGCGTATGTGAGTTCTACTATAGCTCAGGGCCAGCCAACGCCTTGTGAGTAAGATTTTTGTTTACGAAAATATCTATAGTTACGTGTGTGTGTGTATATGTGTGAGTGTGTGTATATGTGTGAGTGTGCTTGTGCTTCTGTATGTGTGAGTGCGTGTATGTACGTTTGTGTGTTTGTGCTTGTCCTCTCAATCCTCATTGGCAACTGGTGATGGTTTGTTCACGTCAACGTAACAATGCTGTTCGACAACAAAAGATCGATAGAACATGTACCAGACTATAAAATGAGATTAAGTAATGAAGTCGATTTGTTTGGCTAAATGTTTACAAAGTAGTGTCCTAGCAAAACCACAATCTATGACTGATACAAAACATAAAAACTAATCAATAAAAAGAAGAAAATCAGATAAACAGATTTCTGTAAATAACTTTTATTTCTCATCCAGTCTAACAGACAAATACACCCAAAAGTATACCATTAAATTTTACTCTTAACGTAAGAGCTTTTCGAATGCAAGAACTTTTTGTGGTTTAGAAACGTTAATATGTAACATTCCCAATTATGTATGTGTAATTCTAATCGTGTATGCATTAAGAAATTTTGGATTTACTTTTTGCTTGCATGCTTTCAATAAGCTTCTTTTAAGATGTCTGCTACATTTTTCTTGATTCAATAATACTTCAATTCTCAATTTTAGATTTTTGTCGGAAATTTAATCTCATGCAAAGACATGAAAGTCTATTAAATTCGGAAAAGAAATATAATCGTTTACTTTTATCAGCAGACATATAGTAATTTAAAATGTTCCCTGATTAAAAAGAAGAAAATAGAAAATTATAGTTTTGATGGATTTTCTGAACGTTCTTCTTACTCATTTGTTGGCATTAAGACATTTTCATCCAAAATAAGACACAACTGCGATAAGTTGAAATTGTCTGGAATTACTAAATTGAACTCCAATCAAAACAATGTACATTTTACGATCTATATATTTGGGGAAATTTCCAAAAATGCAGGATTTTTTTAGTGCTTTCCTTTATATCTAATCAAAATTTTTTTTAGTATTAAAATAAAAATATAGTGAAAGAAAATATATTTATAACAATAAAAAGTATGCAAAATCGAATATATATTTTTCTTAATATTTGGCAAAAGTAGAGCGGCGAGTCGTTAGCAACCCACACACAATGCTTCGAGGTAGTGCATTCACCTTCACGTTTTCAGTTCAAAATTCCATGAAGGACGTCTTTGACTTTCAACCCTTTCAGGATCGATAAAGATAACTACCAGTTGAGCATTGGTGTTGAGCATTGTTGTTGAGCATTTGACTTACACCCACTCACAGAACTTGCTGGTATTACGCGAAAATCCGAAACCAATATTTGGCAGAAGTAACAGTAATGCTTGGGTCCTGTATCTTTTTCTCTCTCCAACACCAAGTTCATAACTCAATATATAAATACATCTTTTAAATACAGGTTATAATTTTATGTGTATATATGTAAACGAGACGAATTCACAACGTATCATTTCTTCGCATTCAATTTATTGTTTTTCGAATGCAGTTCACGCCATAAAACCCAGTCAAAAAATATGAATTATATACAAAACACTATACAAATTCTGAGAACAAATCAAATTAAGAGGTAGAAATGAAACCCTACAGGCTTTTATAAGGTTTTATGAATGTTTCAGTAGTATGTTCCTCTAGGATGGAATCGTGATAATACTGATGTCAAATTTTAGCACAAGGACAACAGTTTCGGAGAAGGGATTAAGTGGATTACATCGAACCCAGGACTCGAAAAGATGAAAGCCAAAGTCGATCATGGTAGGATTTGAACTCAGGACATAAAGATGGACGAAATGCCGCTAAGCATATTGCCCGGCGTGCTAACGATTCTACCAGCTCGCCGCCTTTAGAGTCGTGATAATACTGGATTCAAATTTTGGCACAAGGCTAGAAATTGTAGGGTGGGGTAGGGTTCTAGACGTTTGTATCGACCCCAGTGCATAGCTGGTACTTAATTTATCGACACCCGAATGGATGGAAGGCAAAGTCGACCTCGGAGGAATTTGAACCGAGATCATGGAGACAGACGAAATGCCGTTAAGCATTTTGTCACAGCTCGCCGCCTTATGGAGGCATGATGATATTAACATTATATATGAGAAACAGGGGAACAGGACGAAAGAGGCGAGGAAGGAAGCTATCTAGGTTTACTCTGTTTGGTAGAAAAACAACTATTTTTTCTTATAACTTATGATATGTCACGTTGGAAAGCATTATGCAAATAAATGGAGCCATTGGGTACGGCTGCCCAAATCAATTGGCTGGACACATCCAATCGTGGATGCAACGACCTATACACACTCCACACATACACGCACATCGACATATTGATATGTGTGAGTGCTTGCACTCATATACGTGTGTGTGTGGAGGCGCAATGGCCCAGTGATTAGGGCAACGGACTCGCGGTCGTGGGATTGCGGCTCCGATTCCCAGACCGGGCGTTGTGAGAGTTTATCGAGCGAAAAAACCTAAAGACCCACGAGGCACCGGCAGCAGTTGGTGATGAACCCTGCTGTATTCTTTCACCACTACTTTCTCTCTCTCTTTTTCTGTTTCTGCTGTACCTGTATTTCTAAGGGCCAGCCTTGTCACACACTGTCTCACGCTGAATCTCCCCGAAGACTACGTTAAGGGTACACTTATCTGTAGAGTGCTCAGCCGCCTGCACGTTAATTTCACGAGCAGGCTGTTCGGTTGATCGGATCAACTGGAACCCTCGTCGTCGTAACTGACGGAGTGCCACATTACGTGTGTGTGTGTATGAGGGTATATCTGTTCATTTGTAACAATATAGACGTAAATAACAGGAAAAGTGAACCTGCTGAGTTCAAACGTACATGTGTACATGACACCATTACGTACACATTACACAAATATATAACATACACAAAATAATGTAATAGACACAAGCATACATGCACACACACATACCTACACAAACAGACACACAAACACACTCACACGCACACACTCGCACACACGTTTAGGTGAGGAAGATAGA
>NC_142934.1:88361109-88398609 GCF_046866305.1 Octopus bimaculoides | reverse complement strand
AGATAGACGTAGTGAGACATAGCTGTGGTTGCAGAAAGGAAAGCTGAAAAGCGGGATAGAATGTTTGTTAGTAGCTGCACAAGATCACGCATTAAGGTCAATCAAGTAACTTCACAGTTCCAGGATTACTCTGACTATAAAAGGCACGAGCACTCTCCCAACTGGTTTTCTCCAGTCTGCAGGCGCATGTTTAGTGTACGGTTACATATTCAAACTATTTTTGTCATAGTCACCCATGTTTTTAGAAATTCACTGGGCGGTGGGGCTTCCCTCTCCACCCTACATTCCTTTCCTATTGGAGCTTAATAGAAAGTCTTGACCGAAGAGGAAGGTGTTTTTGCTCGGTCTTTCCGGCCTCATCCACCGATTACCAGAAACTTTTTGCAAAATTGAAAAGAATCTGAACACTTTAATGCAAATATTAAAGATCTTGTATGGATCTAATTTGAAGTAGATATATGTGGAACATTGACTATGAAAACAGGCCGACTGATACATTCTGATGGTATAAAATTACCACATATGCGTACCATTGGATCAATGAGAAATATTGAGTGAATCAAGTACGTAGGAGTGTTGCAAGGTAATAGGATATATGAGAAGGAACATTTCCAAAGTGTACAATAGGAGAATTAGAAAGGTGCTCGAAACCCTATTAAATACAAGTAATATTGTGAAAGCAATTAATACATGTTCCTTTCTAGTATCAAATTACTCAGCTCCTATTGTAAGAACGAATAAAAATGGAGCTACAGAACCTACTTAGAAGAACCTGGAAGCGCCACACAAATTACGGCGCACGATTGTCTAAAAGTAATAGCGATAAGCTCAAGCTGCTACGAAAGGACAGATACAGTTGATTATTAAACGCGGAACATCATATTGCATATTGGGTTTGGAAAACTACGGTGTATGTAGGGAAGAATGAAGAGTATCGGGCTAGAAATATTCAAAAATTTACTGAAACAAAAGGAGAATTCAAGAACAGAAGGAAGAAAAATTAGCTTGAAAAAAAAAAAAAAAGGTGGTGGGGAATTATATGAGTAATTCAATCAATAAATTCTAAGAAAGAATTTTGAGATTTGAGGAGACGTTTCACCAAAACTCAAGAGTACATTCTGTTCACATTTTCCCGTTGAAAGTGTAGCGTGTGTCGGATAGTAGTGTTCATGTGAACTGAGAGAGGTGTGAATCAAATCCAAAGCATATAAGAATTTAAATAGAACATTTAAAACAGCGAAAACAGAGACCAAGGTCGGTGTCTGTAATAGTAGTGGGGTTGGTTGTTGCCATCCGATGTTAATATAACTGTGAAGAACTAGTGAAATAATTCTGGATTTGGAATCATATGCTATTAGAGGCTACTGAAAAATTGTCTTACGTACAAACATATTTGTATGTATGAATTTATGTATATATGTATGTATGTATGTATGCATGTATGCATGTATGTATTTATATGTGATTCTCTTTCCCTCTCTCTGTATATATATATATATATATACACACATGCATACACCACGCATATGAATCAGACACACACACACACGCACACACACGCGTGCACACACATATACATATATACATATGTCTGTACACATACATATATGAAATATCTTCAATTATATATTGTAAATGATAAACAGCAAGAAATAATGCTCCATAGAGAACACGGATTTACTGGATCAACAGATTAGAAAAATGCGTTAAAGGATTTTAAAAGATAAGAGAATAAAGCAAGAACAGTAATGAAGTGTTAGATAAGCAAACAGATATAATGAAATACGCAGGTACAGATACATAGAAATCATTGAACTTTACAGAATCCCACGCATACAAATGAAAGTAAAGTTTGTGTAGTAATATTATAAGTTTATATGGAAATATTATATCTTATGTAGCAATATTATAAATATTAGATCAATACTGAAAACAGTTGAAAACGAAAACCATGAGATAATACGAATCAATACTCTAGATCTCATATTTATCACAGTAATAGGTTAAATTTACGGTATTCTCAGATGGATGGTAAAGCATTTAAGAGACTAGACGGTAAAACAAGAAAAAGGGAAGCTGCATTTAGAATACATCACAAAATACCTGACACAGAAAGATTACATTTATCAGGCATACAGAGATATGCGAGAAAATATTAATATAAGCTATTGTAGGAAATCCGCTCTTTAGATAGAAAATATCTGGTAAGAATAAACGAAAACATACAAAGAACTATAAAATACAAATAAAATACAAACTCATTCTCTGTTTTCCAGCAATGTAGCAAATGCAAAATGATAAAAACAGAAGCTAAAATGGGAGACAGTTATGAAGAGAAAGAAGAAAACAGATATTGTGAAAACGTCTAAAACTCAACTAAAGATGGCTACCGAATGCCTAGCTAAAGTGTTTCAAACAAACCTACAGGGCCAACATTTGAAAGAAGTCATCATGGGTGAATAGGTGAAGCACTTCTGAGTGGCTGAAAGCATTACAAATGAAAGTAGACTGAAAAATATCTGATTGCAGCACAAAAGATGACTTTTCGCAACTGAACTCTGAAGGCGTTGCTTTAGAATATCTTCAAAATTTTCAGAATGTTGAGAGGGAGGCACACCCTTATTATTTCTGATTATCAAACCTCAAGCATGACAGAATACATCTACTAGCATGTCAGAGTTTTGGCTTTCATAGACAAAAGTTATGATAGCAATAGCATTTCTATGTGGGTTACAGTACATTCTACTTGTAAAAAGATTATATCTCTTCAGCCGTACTCTATCATGTTTATAAGGAAGGGACACAATTTTCATCAAACTTCTGTATGTATGTAGGGAAACAGAACATGAAGGTTATTCGTTTCCTCATAAACCTACACTTCCTTATAATAGCCGTTAGAAACCTTACTACTACTACTACTACTACTACTACTACTACTACTACTACTACTACTACTACTACTACTACTACTACTACTACTACTACTAATGAAACACGAAATGAAAGAGCAACATTTTCCCACACCAGAAGTATTTTTATCATACTCTGGTATGTGTTGTTAATTCCTTGCCGGTGATATGTGTTTGTGGACGCAGTTGATAGTCTCCAACATCGTGCTTTCTTGATGGCACCTTCTTTAAATGTATTTGCCCATCTGTGCCTCTGCTCATGTCAATGCTGTTATTACTGTAACCAACCTGTATTCTTCTGTTCCCTGTGATATAGCGTGCACACCTTCGTCAAACAATCAATGCCGAAACTGTGTTTCTGATTCCTACGGATTAATTGCCTGCAATGTAGATGAACAAGGATTTAAGGTAATATCTTGGTAATGTTATTCCATCATTAAGTGCAATTTGAACGATCTATGTCAGTTAATAAAAGGTTGTGCCCTGCTTTGGCATAAATTTCAGCATCACCCTCATAAATATGATGTATCAACATTAGTTTATGAACACATATAGAAAATCTACTGCGTAAAGCATTCCATATCAACAAAGGCAACCTTCTAGAATCCTTGCTATAATGGAATTGTTAGGGGGATTCGATTTTCGAAAATAACAATACCTAGAGATATAAGTGAGTTACATGTCTTCCTTTAGTATAGTAACATCTTCACAAAAATAAGGATGCCAAGGTTAAATGAACCAAGTTTTCTGAGAAAAGATAAGAATCGCTGCCATAGAAAAGTCGATTGGAAGGCTAAATTAAAGAAGAGAAGAAACATTTATACAGCATCTCAAGTAAGATAACCCACAAGACGTAAGATGATATTTCCAAAAGGAAAATGTATTCCATACGATAAGAGAATGGGAGATAAAAATGAACAAACAAGTCTCGAAGCACTTGAATTCTTAGACGAAAAAAGATATATCTATTTTAAAGAGTAGATAAAATTGAACACTATTAAGTAAAAAAATATCCTTTCAATATACACTATTGAAAATAAGTAGTCGTCTTTCTGTTACTGAAATTTCTAGAAAAATTAATAGAGAAATAACCATCAAATCATATTAAAAGGAAAATAAGTGAATATATCTAATACACTTCTTAAAAAGAAAGTTTATCAGACATTAGTTTGTAAAGGGGTGGAAAGTCTCAAAAAAGAAAAAAAAAAGGGTCGGTCAGGAATTCTGACCCGGATCTAAATAAGTGAAGAAGGCATGGCTGTTTGGTTACGAGGCTCGCTATTCAATTTGGTTCAATCCAATTTTTCAGCACCTTGCACATCTGTCTTCTATAGTTCCGGACCGACCAAAGCGTTCTGAATGAATTTGATACAAGGAAACTGTAAACGATGTTACTGTTTAATTATTCCGCAACAGCTAGATTACATATAATTTCTACAGTCGAATAGGATTTAACATTCAATTTTCGCTTTATTTTCGTTTCTTTTTCCGTTTTTATTCATACTTTTTCTTTTCGTTCCACTTCTTGCATCAACCTTCTCGTTGTGTTTTCGTGGTTTCTCAGCATCTTCGATTTCGAACTAAGCATGTGCCCTGACCTTAAGGATTGGTTGGAGACGCAAAGCACGTTATATAAATCTGCTTAATCACAGCGTCCTTGTGTGTTTGTACACGTGTGTGCATTTGTGTTTATCCCCACCCACTGTCAGACGACAAACGTTTGTTCTTTATGTTCCTATAACATAGCAGGTTGGACAAGTTACAGATTAAATAAATAAATACCAAACCTAAGAATATCAGTAGTGTGATTTGTTAAGCTAATCCTTTCAAGGCGGTGCCTCAGCATGGCCACAATCCATTGATTGAAACAAGTAAAATATAACAGCAACAATACTTACTAATCCTCCATATGGCATTTTCACATTCGTAGGCTTCCTAGCTAGCACATACGCTGCTTTACCAACAGTACTAAATATTGAAGAAAGAGGCATATATTGATGCCAATAAGGAATATTTAAACGAATGATTGATAAACGTTGTACATTTAAAATAAATCTCTAAGTGTTATATAGCAAGCTGTAACCTTGAATTAACAAAGGTTACCGCGTAATTAACAGGAAATTTATATCTAAAAGAAGAAGAATGGGGGATAAATTTTACTATATCAGCTTATCTCTCAATCGACATTTTTCTGCAACGGAAGACGATATATATCCCATTATATGTCCAATATGACATGTGTTAAACAGGAAGGTTATTTTTTCCTTCATTAATATTGCTGATATTCAAAATCATCGTCAAAACCGTCGTCATAACGGAGCAGGTAAAATCGAAGTAACATACGTTTCCTAGATAGAAGAATCTCGGAAATAATAATTACTTAATCGAAATCGACCACCGGACTTATTCTTTGTAAGCCTAGTATTTATTCTATCAGTCTCTTGTGCCGAATCGCTTAGTTACGGGGACGTAAACACACCAGCATTTGTTGTCAAACGATGTTGGAGGCCAAACACAGACACACAAACATGCATCCCCTCATATATATATATATATATATATATATATATATATATATATATATATATATATATATATATATATATATATATATATATATATATATATATATATATATATATATATATATATATATATATATATATATATATATATATATATATATATATATATATATATATATATATATATATATATATATATATATATATATATATATATATATATATATATATATATATATATATATATATATATATATATATATATATATATATATATATATATATATATATATATATATATATATATATATATATATATATATATATATATATATATATATATATATATATATATATATACAGCTTCTTTCAGTTTCCGTCTACCAAATCCACTCACAAGGATTTAGTCGGCCCTAGGCTATAGTAGAAGACACATGCCCAAAGTGTCAAGCAATGGGACTGAACCCGGGACCATGTGGTCGGAAAGCAAGCTAGTTACCACACAGCCACTCTTGCGCTTATATTGAACAGTATAATATAGAAACCTGCCCAATTCTTTTATGGGTTTTTATTCCAAGACAAGCTACACTACTATCTCCATTGCCTATATTTCTCCAGAATATTCGTTGGGTAATTATATTAGAGTCATCCTGTTAGATTATTCTTCATATATTCTAAATAACCGGAAATGCTTTATCTACTGATTTCATGGATAAGTTCAATTATTGCACGTTTTCGAACTTACTATAATACATGCTGGTTCATATTGTGTATCCATTTATTGTAAAAACGGTCTATCTGCCATTTTGAGCTAGTCCTATTGGTGTGCATGAACATTATATGATGTACATAAAAGACGATATTATAGCTATCAAAGAAAATCGGATGTGTTTGGCAATAGAGCATTTCATGAAGAATTTAATAGATCGAGAAGAACAATTGTATAAAATACGCAAAGGTGTTACAGATATTGATTTAATACTTGTTTCTTAAAACAGCTTCTTTGTGTTTTAAGTTCAGCGATATTGATAACTTGTTGGTCAAGAGAAGCACTTTACACTTAAACTATTGGATTTTAAATATTGCCTGCGTTTGTTTTATGATCCTTCATTCTGGGGACCATAAAATAAATGCACACCACTCTATTTTGAAAATGACGATGCCTTGTGCCAATCACTGAACGCTCTCGAAAGTCAGATAAAATAAACTTCGACACTGAAAGTTTTTACTGCATGCAATCTTTTATACTCCATGCACAAGCCCGAAATTTTTGTGGGTGGGAGCCAGTCGATTAAATTGACCTCAGTGCGCAACTGGTACTTAATTTATCAACCCCGAAAGGATGAAAGACAAAGTCGACCTCTGCGGAATTTGAACTCAGAACGTAAAGACAGATGAAATACCGCTAAGCATCTAGCCCGGAGTGCTAACATTTCTGTCCATCTTTTTGCATTACGGTAATCTATATTCCGATGGCCTACATCTCATTTATAAAGAAGAAAATATATTAAATTCATTATCTTCTCTTAGGAAACATCTGACTCGCTTCATATGAACAGTAATACGAAGTTATGACATAGACTCTTCATAGTATATATACATATACTATGCCCAGTTATGACATAGACTCTAAAAATTTCAGAACACCATGAGAAACGTCTTGAAAATATAATAATACGTGGTACACAGATAGGTTGAGCAGATGAGCAACAAAATTATTTATGTAATTTTCACCTTCATTTTAATATCGACAAGGGTAATTCATACTTGTTATTT
This sequence comes from Octopus bimaculoides, assembly GCF_046866305.1. NCBI lineage: Eukaryota > Metazoa > Mollusca > Cephalopoda > Octopoda > Octopodidae > Octopus > Octopus bimaculoides. Next base: position 88,391,399 of record NC_142934.1, on the reverse strand, counting down.
TCCAGATGGAAACTAACATGTACTATTAGTTTAGAATATTTTCCAGTTTAGGGTATTGAGAATCTAACCCACTTCTCAAAACTGGCTGGAATGCAGCCAAAAGCGGCACTTGCTTAAGATCACTAACGGGCATGCAAATGATGTTTTACTGCGTCACACATTCCCCAAACTTTCTCCCCTTGGGAACTGCATTTAATACTTTTGTGACTGGTCGTCAACACAACGTTGATCCCGTAAGCCGTAATCTCATGGACAAAGCCGCCACATTTGGTTCCTTTTTTGTATCCAGCCCCTACACTACATGCCCTTAATCGTTGCTTGACAAATTTTCCTCTTTCCAACTATATAAGACCCCACTCCACATGCCACGTGCAGGCGTTCACTTAACTGATTCAAACAATAAGTCCATCGTCCATGTTATGCATCTCAGAACCTGTTTCTGTACATAACAAATTCTTTAGTCTCTCACTCTTTATGCACATATATCCAAAATGTACGCCTCACTTAGTGACATTCTAAAGAAATCCAAACTAAATTTTGCCCAATTGCTTTCACCTTAAGGTAATGGAGACAGTATTTAATAACATCCTCAAACATCCCTCTCTCCCTTCCCCCTTCTCTCTCCACAGTGATCACCCAACACGGCTTCTGCAAAACCAGACTTAGTACAGAGTCATTCATTTATGTCACTCATTTTGCTTTGGAAATTTTTAGTGAAAATGATGTGCGAATCTTCGTAACCTCGCTCGAAACTTCCCGCCTACTGGCTTTTACCACCTCTTAACTGATTGACCTGCAGCATCCTATCAGATTGCTCATTTCTGTGTGAGTTGACGGTTCCCTTCTGCCAGTTCCTAATCACAATCCGCTTTTCTGTTCTATCTGTTATGCCTTTTATACAGAGATAACATAATTACAGCGTCCATTGTTTCAAGAAAACTTTGATAAAAAGATGTTTGCAAGGAACTCGTCCGACAACTGGAACCTTGCTACACTCTCCAACGATTATGGAACATAACACTGAATATTCAACAATTTTAGGATATTAAAAGAGTGTAGGGAAGGCAGTTTGTTAATTCTTCGTGAATCTCAGATGGACCAAATGTCGCTGTATTCATATCTTATTTGTTGAAATTACTTTGCCAATCAAACTTTTCCTCGAAGCTGTACATTAATCACGATCGTGGCACTCCGTTGCTTACGACGACAAGGGTTCCAGTTGATCCGATAAACGGAACAGCCTGCTCGTGAAATTAACGTGCAAGTGGCTGAGCACTCTACAGACACGTGTACCCTTAACGTAGTTCTCAGGGATATTCAGCGTGACATAGAGTGTGACAAGGATGGCCCCTTTGAAATACAGTTACAACAGAAACAGGAAGAAAGAGTCAGAAAAAGCTGTGGTGAAAGAGAACGGCAGGGTTCACCACTAACTGCTGCCGGAGCCTCGTGGAGCTTGAGGTGTTTTCACTCAATAAACACTCACAACGCCCGGTTTGGGAATCAAAACCGGGACCCTACGACCGTGAGTCCGCTGCTCTAACCACTGGGCCAATGGGTGAGGCGACACAAATTTGTTTAGTTTGTTGTACATGTGTTATATAAGCCTTTGATATAAAATAAGGCCTATTATGAAGTACATAAAATACTCTTGTATAGAAGGTTTTAACGAAATTTTGATTCAAGACCGCGAGCTACAGCTCAGAAGAAAGGATACTTAAACAACAACCGAATTAATGTTCTCCAAAGTGTTTCATTAGCAGCAATTATTCCCTAATACGTCCTACTATAACCTGAAGTAAAGAAAAAGTATGGGAAATTATTTCCTTGTACGACGATTAACCAATATATTATTTTAAACAAGCTTTCATTTTCTCCTAAATAATAGAGTGTTACGGTTTATTTAATTAGATTTCTATCTTCCATTACGTCCCATTTTGGAAGTGATTTTCATCTCCTCTCCAAGAACAAAGAAAATTACACTGAGGTCAATATAAAATGAAAATATTTATGAATCATACACACCTATTGAAAACCTCAAAGTGCTTTCAGCACAACCGTTAAGCGGTATGACACAGGCGATGCAAAATGAATAAACAAATAAATAAATATAAAGAAATCACCGTTTTTTCTCAGAATATATATATATATATATATATATATATATATATATATATACATGCATATATGTATATAACTATATTCTCCTAACTCTGAATCGCCATTCCTACTTAATAATGGTCGCAGTAAGCTGAATCATTTATCACAATATGTTTGAATTTCATTTAACATTTAACAGCATCGATATTTACTTATTATAAGTATTGCACATTAACATTTAACCATAGTATACGTGTATGTATGTATGAAATATATATATGCACATGTATATACACATATATATATGTATCTGTATGTATATATATATATATGTATATATATATTTGTATGTATACATATATACACAAACCCTTATATACATGTGTGTATATATATAGGTATCTATCTATCTATACATATATAAATATATGCATATATAAGTATCCATTTTCATACATATATATATATATATATACATTCATACGCATACACACACACACACACACACACACACACACACACACCCACACACACACATATATATTTGTATATATATATATATATGTATGTTTACATATATAAGTTTGATACATAAATAGATAAATAGATGCATAAGTAGGTAAATTTCCTGCAGTAAAGTATGGATATTGAAATTGATTTCTGAGACAATTGAATGGGACCATAACGTTTCGATATTCAAAAATAATTTCTAAATCAGAAATATTTTGCTTAGTGTTCTCTATGATACAGTAACATTATATAAAATTATACAGATTTCAAACTTCCCGTAATTCCAATTGCTCTTCAAAATGAAAGTCCTTTCAAGCTGTGAACGCAGTAAATTCATTTAACACATAACTTTGAAACGCTAAGAAAAAACCTATTAGGCATAAGAATTCAATTAATTTCTCCATGAAATTTGGATCCCAAAGTTTCAAGTTACAAAGTGTAATCAAATGATCTATTATATACGTGAACACGTAGATATATGGTTCGTCATCATAAACATATACGAACTTCTAAATATGCAAAACACACATAGTAATATATTTTATGCATAAACATGAAAGAATGTATGATTAAAACAATGATATGTGTAGTAAAAATGCCGGTATTTAAATCAGTAATAAGACAATTTAATAAAGCAGAACTTCAGTCAAGAAATAAATCTGTAAAATTGCTCAAGTTTTATCCCTGTAGCACCGAAGTAGATCTACGAAGATTGAAAAAAATAAGTTTACACACACACATACACACACACACACACACACGCGCGCGCGCGCACACACACACACACACACTCATACACACACACATATATATATACATGGTTGGTACAGACTGAGTTTATGATGGTTGTTAGGGATTAAATTTCTATGAATTTCTGCAGATGTAATTGTTTATGGGAAAGTTTAATACATTCTAATCAAGCTTAGCACCTTATGACCAGCTGCTTTATTTTATTTAGGTAGTAGCTGCGGGATGGACAAGGACACTATGTTGATGGAATGAAAGAACTGGTTGGTGAGAGAAGCAAAGAACGCCCGTCGATTGTTGCATTCTCGAAAACAGTGTTCACTTTTTTTTAACAACAAAGCAAACTGAGGTATTGAACCTCTTACCTCAGTTCAAAAAAAAAAAAAATGGACGCAATCGTCCTTACTAATTTACATATGAACCTCTTACCAAAAAAAAAACAAAAAAAACAATACAAATTGAAATTGAGGTACTAAGGCCTCTTATCTTTCCTCCCCGACCAGGCTATATGCCGCCCGCCGGCAATCCTGCAGTTCCAAGTCGGGGCTCCAAAATTCACCAGCTGCTTATCAAACCACGTCCGTGTAATCGAAGACAAAGCCTTTTCAACGCATTTCTATTGTTTGGATGTATGTGTACGAGGATTTTTTTTGTAGATCCCAATCGGTTTGATAAAGAACATATGTCTATTACTATACAGTGTTTATTACTGGTACATATTTTATTGAACAATTTATTCGCACAGAATATATACTGATATAAAGCAAAATTCTCGTAGGTGTTCCGCTCGCTGTTGCGTTGTCTGCAACTCACACATTTGTTTATGAACACAGTTGTTTATGATTTAATATTAATCGTAATCTAAAGAATTTATTATATTTGTTTCTGTTTTTTAAACAGTATTTGGAAACTTTCAGTACTTGAAAAAGAGTTTGCAGGCACAAAGCTATTATTCCATTTTATTTCTTTTAACGAATATTATTCGCTCGCAGTCTAATATCGTAAATACTGGCACCACGTCACTTGCTGATAAATAGTGATAAAATATACTTTCCCAGAAGGACATATTATCTGTGTATATTTTACCTCATATTTTATACTTTCTTCAAAATACAACAATTCATGAAAATTACTGGAAATGATTGGAATATCCAACAAAATATGATCCAGGCGCAGGTATGTATATAGCGTAAAGAAGTTTGCTTTGTTACAATTAGATTCTAGGCGTCGTTTTGCTATCAAGAAATGTACAATAGGAAGGTGTGTACGAAAATATATTGGCATTGCTAAATATAATTTGTAGGCAAAAATTAATTAGAAATCCGTGGTATTTATACGAAAATAAACACATGTATGATAATTGTTGTGTCGACGCCCCCAGGCGAAGAAGTAGGATCTCCTAAGACATATAAATAGAGGTAGTCTGGCCGTAGTAGGAGTGTTGAGTAGCAGTCGAGTGGCAGTTGTGTAGTAGTTGAGTAGAGATCATCCGAAGGTGTTAGATAGCAGTAGCGTTGAGACATAACAATAATTAATCGAAAATAAAAGCAAAAGTGATATCGAGAAAATAATATCATGGGTCAGTATTTTATGGGAGGGCGGTGAGCTAGAAAATTCGTTACCGCGCTGGACAACAGGATTAACTACGTTTTGTCCGACTTAAGTTTCTGAGTTCTAATGTTGCCGGGGTCGAATTTACTTTTTATGCTTTCGGGTTCGATAAAATATATACCAGTTGAATACTGGAGTCTATGTTATCGACTAACTCTCACGCTGAAATTGCTCACCTTGTGTCAAAATTTGAAATCAATATTTTATGCAGTGTGCTTGCAGTTTAGGAACTCTAGAAACGCTGATACGTCTTTGGCAAAGAACAAAACAGAAAAGAAACAAACAAGTAAAAGGAAAAACTCAGGAAGGACAAGTTATAACAAATGTATTAGTTTGTGTATGCACTGACTAAGAAGTGGCTGGGTGGTAAGAAGATTCCTTCCCAACCACATGGCTGAATGTTCAGCCCCACTGCGTGGCACCTTGGACAGGTGTCTTAAAGCCCTGTGGGATTGATAGATGGAAACTGAAAGAAGCCCGTCGTATATGTATTTGTGTGTCTGTGTTCCCCCCCCCACATCACTTGACAACCGATGTGGGCATGTTAACGTTCGTGTAACATAGCGGTTCAGCAAAAGAGAAGGGGGATAATAAGTGCTAAGCTTACAAAGAGTAAGTCCTGGAGTCGATTTGTTCAACTAAAGGCGGTGCTCCAGCATGGCCTCAGTCAAATGACTGGAACAAGTAAAAGAAGCAAAAGAAATACAAAAAAAAAAATCATTACCGTGAGAGATATACAGACGAGAAGACGTAAGTACGGAATTTTACACATAACAATAGCAAAATGAAACGTAAGAAACTATATTTGAGAAATACAAATATTAAGAATATATATACTACGAATATGTACGAATATGTACGAATATATACGAATATGGTAAATCGAATTTGTTTTTTAATCCTTGAGGAGTTGTGATTCAACTTGAGTTAAGTTTCAATATATTTAAAAGTTTGATCGGAGTTAGATATAATTTTATCGAGCTAAATAGCTTGAAACTATGGTACAGAGTATAGACTGGTAAAAATGTTTTTATTTTTCATTCTCTTTCGAAATTATCCCTATTTTTGTGGTATAGAGTTTTTTGCTACTCTTTCTAGCGGGTAGATGTCCTATTATAGGCATCTCTATATTTTAAATGAATAATATATATGTAGTCTATTGACTAATTTTTTATTCTCGCTGGACCACTGGTGGTAAATTAAATTTCTAGGATTTATTTTGCTGCCCTATGATTAATAACGATATATATATATATATATATATATATATATATATATATATATATATATATATATATATATATATATATATATATATATATATGCATATGTGTCTGTTTGTGTGTTTGTTTGTGTGTGTGCTGTGCTTTCGTGTGCGTATGTGTAGGTTTTCACCCTCCACAAAAAAAAAAACAAATTTTATTTAATTTGCTTTGCGGAAAGGACTGTTTTAACCAAGTCGCGTCTTGACCCTACCTTCGAAATGCGGAGTAGGTAAAACAGGGGACAACTGATGAAGGGAATGTTCTTTATATTGCCTGTCACACTTCCCTGTTTGTTTATTTCTTTAATCGTTCGATAAAAGATATGTTTCTATGTTATTGTTTGTTATGTTCTTCTTTCTCATTTTGTCTACGTTTTTTTGATGTCCTGTAACCATATATGCATGTATATATACACATATATGTAGGTATGTACATATATGCATGTATATATGCATATATTTATATATTATTTATATTATATTATATATATAACCAGCATAAACGCTAGATGAAACTACTATCTCTCTGTTCATCTTCGTCATATCACGGCATTCAATATCTCATCGCGTTTGGCCCTACGGTCTTTTAATTTTGTTTTCCCTGTCTAAATTTTCCTGTCCTGGTTTGTGTTTGCTACCTTGGAATCCTCTGTTTAGTGGGTTAATCTACTACTCAGGTAGAGCTATTCTAAGCGCGCTGTCTGCCTCATCTTCGAAACATCTAGTTTAGAATAGAGGCAGTTGATGAAGGAAAAATTCCATAAGTGGCTCGTCTGTTTTCCTGTGTGTTCGTTCTGTTGTCTGTAAACAAAGTCTGTTTTTGTGCTTTTTGTTCCCATTCATTTTTCTGATGTCCTGTACCCGGATATGCATCTATATATACATGTAGATGTAGGTATGTACATACATGTATGTATACATGCATATGCTCATATATCATTTGTATTATATATATATATATATATATATATATATATATATATATATATATATATATATATATATATATATATATTACTATTACTACTACTTAACTCTAAAATGTAGCCCTCTTGTGATGGCTTCTAGTTCTATATTTCCCGGAATTCATTTTACCTTATTGTATCGATTTTACTTCACTTTATTAATTTTATTATTTATTTAACTTGATATTTTTCTTCACCCTTCACTTATTTGTTTGTATTTACATTCCACGTAAAAATAGTAAAAAAAAACAAAAATTCTCCTACGACTGTCAGCGTCATAGTTTGATAAAATATGACTCATTGTATGAAAGTATTTGCCTGAATGTCGTCTATATTTTACGTGGGCACGGATATCTATGTATCGATACACGTAAATTATATTATAATCTGTTTGGTCAATTAAACTAATTATTGTTCTATCAAATTGCTGCTTTGACATTAGTGTTTTCTGCTAGAACTGATGGTTGTGTGGGCGCACGTGTGTGTTCGTGTGTGTGTGTTTGAGTGGGCGGGTGTATTTGTATGAATATATGTATGCCTGTCAACCTGCTTGAAAATATACATATAATTGTGAATATTCATATAATTGATACGGCAGCAAAATACACTCAACTAATGAGCGCATGTTTGTAACGTGCCAATGGTCTTGAAACAGCACTTCTATCCTCCAAAGTAGACGATGCGTAGAATTCCAACAGTTTATGCCCTCCTATTTAATTTGTAAAACTATTTTCTTCTCTTTTTTAATCATAATTTCCTTTCTATTTATTTGTTTTATTTATTTGTTCTATTCATCTTGTTTTCTTTTTTAACATATGTATTATTCATTTAAAATATATGGGATGGTCGACCGAACATTCTTTAGAAAAGAAATCTATTTTAGGAGGCGTATCATTTTTTTCAAAAGGCAGTTCATTGATAAACCTATTTCTCTTATTGTATATTTCCTTTTCTGATGTATTTTGACAATTTTTTTTTAAATTTTCGATTTTATTGTATTCGTCTATTGCTTCCTTCTCTGTTTTCTTGTTTTGTTTGTAATTATGGATTGCGGTCACTGCTTATACGTATGGTAACCTACCGAATACTTCTATCACATGCAATATATATTGAGACTGCTTGTTATCTGTAAGAGAGTTGAAGTTTTGAAATATCATGATACCTTCTGAAGATATGTCTGTTAGTTAAATTCAACACACACACCCAAGGCAAAGTCGACCTCGGCAGAATTTGAACGTAAAGACAAACGAAATACTGTTAAGCATCTCGCCCGGCGTGCTAACGTTTCTGCCAGCTCGCTGCCTTATGTCTATTATATATACAACATGATTATGATACAGATGTACACTAATGGAATAATGATCATTTCTATCACCTCACTTCTCTTACCTGTTCATTATATATGCATATGCGTATATATATATATAGATACAAATATATTGATATTCACATTATAACTTAATTTGAAGTGTGAATGTTACCCACCCACGCACACAGCTCTTGAGTGTATGTAACGGAGAAAGAGTATGTGCAGGAAAAAGATTTAGGTATTGTAAGGCTTTTGGGTTAAGCTGATGATTAAACCAGTGTTGATGTCTGAATCGATTTTATAATCGATGTGGCTAACAACCCAAATAATCTATGATGAAACATTTGACGTTCCAGTTCAGATATGCTCGGCGAAATAAGGGACCACTTTGATGCAGATGAGACTGCTTTTTTTTTATTATCTTTTTTTTTTGCAAAATATTTACCTCACCACACACAAACAAGTAAAAGCAACTTCAGCAAACGACCCTCTGTCATTAGACGATCAAAAAATCCGTTTTGCTTCAAAAATGTAAAGCGTTTTTCCAGTTAACTGTGATGCATACAAAAACGCTTGGGTGACCGCAGGGGTATTTGCTATCTGGTTAACTGAACTGTATAAACATGCGTAAAAGATAAACGAACACTTGCTTCCAAACCTCTGCACGCAGCAAAGTGGGTTATTAACATTATATTCCTTTTGAAGAGCTTCGTTAAATTGCACTGTAATATTACAACTGTTAGATCAAGGAAAGATTCGCAACTTGAATACTCAATACATTTAAAAGCTATTGAAAATGCTGGTTTTATTATGCACATGAGAGAAAATCTTCCAACGGTTGATGATAATCAGGCGATTGACGTAAAAGCAACGGCGTAGGTGGCACTCAAAAGAAAGTAGTCGTAAAACGTCGGAAAATAAACTTGGCATTTTAACACTTTTTTCTTTATAGAAAATACTGAGTGAAATAAAAATATTAATTGGCAGAAAGACGAAGTTCAGGAAGAAAGTCAACTACTGTGGGGCACTTTAGTAGTTGTAAAAGATATTTCACACCGTGTATGCTTTGGATATTTATGGCTGTGGATGGTTGCTTGCTAGCATCGCATAAGCTAATTGAATGGCAATAGGTGAAAAACGTATGATACCCGAAGAAAATGGTGAGAAAAATCAAGAAAACGAAACGGTCTTTCGGTTTAACAATTGATAATTTTGCCATAAATATAAACTAGTATTGAAAACGTAAGGTAATTTTTTTTTCAACTGCGTGTTTATCCAGTTAAAATCTCAAATCATCTCATTCCACAATTATTAACATTTTCGATACTGTGACTTATGGAAATTCTTCGTTACTTCTCATATATGACTCTTATGCAAAGACGTAGTAGCCTGAAGCATTGATGGAAAGAAACAAACTTTATTCTGCTGTGTCTGGGGAGAGTCATTTTCTTTTTGTGCCTTATAATATAATACATTCACCGGTAAAGTTTCCATTTATTCCTTATTTTTATTTTCCTAAAATTTTCGTTGCGACTTGCAACCTTTTCAATAGTCTTGACTCTTGAAAAAGAATTCCGTGTAAATAACGGACAGAGTGAAGACTATTGAAAAGGTTGCAAGATGCAACGAAAACTATAGGAAAATAAAAATAAGGAATAAGTGGAAATTTTACCGGTGAGTGTATTACATTATACGGCAAAAAAAGAAAATGACTCTCCCGAGACACCACAGAATATGCTTCAACACACGAACTCACATAAAGAATCTTGCAAACCAAATCCCAAAACGAAGAACAAACTTTAGATAAATATTTGTGGGATATATTTAAACTTCTAAAGGTAATTTCACTGCAGTTTACTGTGGAGAAAAACAATTTCGCTTGTGGTAGAAAAAGTATAAACTTAGATAACTCAGATAAGTTTTGACCAAACATTGGCCCAGGTCATGTCTCACTTAATAGTACCAGCTCAAAGCGGCTTCTGTGGGCCGCTAGATGTGAATTTCTAGCTCTTTTGCCGACTTTAGCAGTGGATACTAAAGAGAGGCAACGATGAGCTGAGAGAAAGCATTAGTTTGTTATAATTAGTTTGTTATAATCAGTTATTGATATTCGCTAGTAGACTGCACACTTTGATCAAATATATATGCATCAACGCAAAACAGTGATTGAAATTACATAAACTTTATTTCAGTTCAAATACGTTTGTGACAAATTTTAACTTCTACATGGAATTTCACTGCAGTTTACCGTGGTAAAACAATTCGCTTATGAATATTATCTCCTGTAGGTATTATTCAATTTACGTTTAATGAAGGAGATAAAGGGTCAATATTGATTGAACATTTATTTATAGAGTTATCTCGCATTTTCGACTGAAACCCCTCATAAAAAGATTATTTACGACTGCGATATGTCCAACACACTGTTGTAAAAGTGAGAAGTGATTCTCCTGTGACGTACTCCACAATGGCTAGCGTATTTTACCTCTGAACCTGTCACGAGACACGTTAAGAATAAAGATGCAAATAATTGTTTCGGTTCATACTGTATCCTGTATGAATATCAACATTTTCTCCATAAAAATTATGTGGAAAAGTCCCTGCGGAGAAGGTTTGTGTTAATATTTGTATGTATATACATATGTTTACGCGTGCATGTGTGCATTCATCCAAGTGTATCTGTGCAAGCGCACGACTATGTGAGTATGTATATATGTGTTAGTGTATGAGCTCTCCGATAACATCATAATGTAAATATAGTAATAGATACGTTATTTATCATCTCGTTTAATCCCTCATGATGCTGCTCAATAGATATTTATATATCTCCTTTTATTTCACCTTATTTTCTATCCTCTTCTGCCACTCGGTGCGCCTCTCCCGCACATTCTCCAGCGAATTCATTTTTGTCTGGTTTCAAATTTCACTTCGCATTTTGGACCTTTTTCCCTCAGGGCTCGCTATGTTTCTTCACCTGTCTGCTTCCTTATGCTGCGAATCTGAGCAACAAATTTTGGGGATAACTAGCATGTTTACTTATGAGATTTTCCATTCTCCATGTCAAACGCGTTTTCTAAAGAATAGGTAATGGTTAAAAGCTTTGGCACCCCTGACCTTGTATTGCTTCGAAGAATAACATAAACCAATAACGCAAATATGCTTTCTGCGATTAATGACTGTGTGCCAAATGCCAGGCCATTCCCCTTCAAGCAGAATGAAAACTTAAAACATTTTTAATTATTTCTTTTTAATCGGTTTCACTCATTTGACTGCGGCCATGCTGGAGGACTGCCTTTAGTCGAACAAATCGACCTCAGGACTTATTCTTTGTAAGCCTAGTACTTATTCTATCGTTTTCTTTTGCCGAAAACATACGGTACGGGGACGTAAACACACCAGCGTCGGTTGACAAGCGATGGTAGTAAGACAAACACATATACACAAACACACACACACAGACACACACTTACGTATATATATATATATATATATATATATATATACGACGGGCTTCTTTCAGTTTCCGCATACCAGATCCGTTCACATGGCTTTGGTCAGCCAAAGGCTATAGTAGAGTACACTTGCCCAAGGCACCACGCAGTGAGACTGAACCTGCAACCATGTGGTTGATAAGCAAGCTAGTTACCACACAGCCACTCCTGCGCCTATTACTAAAAAAAGAAAGAAACCTCTTCTGTTGTCGCAGTCGTCAACCGTTTCCTTTTATGTCTAGAATTTTGAATTTTATTCAAGACATTTAATGGGTAATAATACTTAAAGTGATGTAGCAAGAAGCATGATACACAACTGCGTCTGTTTCATACTAATACGGATAAAATGTCAAAACAATTTTCTGCGTAACTAAACGATATATTTCTAACATATGAGAATATACTTTTTGTGAAGTACTATCATCTGACAGCTATTTTATATAGCACGTGTAATTTACGTGCGTTTAGTTCGTGTAATAATGTATGGTAATTCGAGACAGTTTGCATTTAAATCAACGTCGTATTTAAATCAAATGCAAATTGAAAGGTATTTCTCCAAGCACAATATTGCAAAGTTAGTTTGAATAGTGTATAGATCGAAATATATGTATTATATCATAAGAGTATGTTTAGTTGGTTTCCTCAGAGAGGATTGCATTAAAGAAAAAAAAACGAAACGCAAAAAAAACAAACAAACAAAAATTTACATTTATAGTGATAGATAACATTATATAATTCAAATTAATAGCATTCACTTGAGGAGTATTAATTTCGTTTGGAATACTTGAAAATGTGTTAAGTCTAATTATATATCACCAGCTGTATACTCCTTTCAACGTATAACTATATATATATATATATATACATATACATAATACATATTAGCATATACAAATATATACTCACACACACACATCATATATTCTCTTCTCTTTAATTATAATATCCAAAAATCTAGTTAGATAAAAGTCGTTCATATAATTATATACAGATCATAATCTAAACTTGTAAAACGCCTCTACAAAGTTATATAACCTCGAGCGATTAATTGTAATATGCATATCAATGATGAGAGTAATATTATAAAAGTCAAGCAACAAACGACGGACCATGTTAGCTATGCAATCCGCAAGAAAATAATACCAATCAAAATTATTTCAAAATGACATTAAAATACCAGTTACACCTGCGTATAGATGGCATGAAACCTCAGTAGGTTTTGTTGATAACTACGTGCAACATGTCTGTTATATATACGTGCAACATGTCTGTTATATATACGTGCAACAACTCGCTCTCTAATACTTAATGTATGTGCTTTTAAGCAGCGATATTTTTGTTTAGCGATTCGAATTAGTTATTAGCCTAGCGATTTCAATTCGTCCTGAGTACCAATCGAGTACAGAGAACCGATAAGTTGTCCTTCTTTTTCACCTTCTGGATGATTCGTTTCGCTTTGATTTGAATTATATTGCGTATTGAAATTCTCTAAGTCTCTAAAATGACTTTCCCTAGAAATACCGCAACCTAAAAACCGTTTAGAACACACAGACATTATGTATACGGCATCGGTAATGTTTAAATTATAGAGCTGCATCTAACTCAAAACTGGTATATATATCTTATCCGAATATTTCCGATCCGCACCTCTCAGTCAAAAGAAAATACACGAGTATTTCCATATATTATCGATCGTCGGACATCCTCCTCTTTCGAACATTTCTTCAGAATCTTCATATTCATCACATTTCAAATTTCTTATCTCAAAAGGTCTTAAAAAACCAAGATTTTGCCATTTGACATCTAAATTCAGTTCGCCCAACGTGAATGAAGGAACAACTTTTCAGCTTCATTTTCATTGAAGTATGGACTTTTTTTTAAAACGATGTTGAGAAAGAGTTACCTGTAATATATCATTTCAAATTTTCCTTAAGTATTTTTGTACATGTTCTGTAACTGATTATAATCACATGGGAGAGAACGATTTTTTTTCATATTTTCTAGCGTTTCCTACTGATTAGCTATTATAAATGTGAATCAAATCGAAGTAACTGTTGACTGACTCTTAATGACGCATGTTAATTCTGAAAAGAGACAAACAGAACAGAAAGTTAATATTTGCTAAACAATCTGAAGGATATTAGGGTATCAAGTTCACCATGTTTCGTGTAAAATCCAACGTAGGATCGCTGTTCAAATTTGTCATCTACCGGAAACCAATTGGAAACTGTTTTTAACACAGCGTTTCAAAAACCTCAGATGATAATAATTGTAGAAAGACTTCTTGAAAATACTTTGAGCGGGTTACCTGACAATAATACTCAGTAACGAACTTCGACAACTAAACATACTCTTACTATTTTTACTCTTTTACTTGTTTCAGTCATTTGACTGCGGCCATGCTGGAGCACTACCTTTTTTAGTCGATCAAATCGACCTCGGGACCTATTTTTGTAAGCCTAGTATTTACTCTATCGGTCGCTTTTACCGAACCGCTAAGTGACGGGGACTTAAACACACCAGCATCGGCTGTCAAGCAATACTAGGGGGACAAACACGAGCTCACAAACGTACAGACACACTCATATATATATATATATATATATATACATATATACGACGGGCTTCTTTCAGTTTCCATCTACCAAATCCACTCACAAGGCTTTGGTCGGCCCGAGGCTATAGTAGAAGACACTTCCCCAAGGTGCCACACAATGGGACTGTACCCGGAACCATATGGTTGGTAAGCTAGCTACTTACCACACAGTCACTCCTGATCTTACACCATTTTAAGGCGCGTAACTCAGAGTTATGTCCAAGAGATCAAAAAAATACGCACCGACGTAAATAAGTACTGGAGATACAATTCATACACGAAATAGTTGAAAGTTGAAACTACACATTAGTCACAGCAGAATGAGTGATGCCATTAACAGACTTATAAGAAAATATACGAACTAATGTAATTAACATCTGTGCATAATAATGATTGCACTTATTCACTTTTGCGTCGTATAACAACTGAAATGAAATCAAATATTAAATTACTATTTTAATGTAATTCCGGTTTTAACATAAGCAGTAGACATTCTATTATTCTTATTACAGTATTATACTAATATACTTAATACAAGACCATACTTACAGCGAAGATACGAAACTAGTCTTACAATTAAAAACAATACATAGCATTCAGTTCACCAGATTAGGTATGTAAGTCTTGGCTGCGAACGTCGGTCTTGGCTCAAAACGTGGAGCTTCGTTAGAACGTCGGGCTTGGTTAGAACATCACAATCGATTCCTGGACTGAGCTGTGTTTTGTGTTCTTCAGCAAGACACTTTATTTTATGTTACTCCACTTCACTCAGCGATAGACATGAGTTGCGATTCAATGGTGTCAAGATGTATCGGCCTCTGCCTTGCCCTAGGATAACATCAGCGATGTGTAGATGGGAGACTAGTATACATGGAGGGCTGCAGGTCTTCCATGAGCAACCTTTCCCGGACTTGCGCCTCGGAGGGGAACTTTCTAGGTGCAATCCCATGGTCATTCATGACCGAAGGAAGTCTTTACCCTTTATACAGAAAACACACCAGAATTAATTTCTTTCGCTTTTATTATTTATATCAAAGAATTAATGTCACTACTTCCCATTATTCGATACACTGGGCACTTGTTTGTCTTACCAATTGTAATGAATATACTTTGCTACTGAAATATCGAAATGGAATGTTTTGCTTGCAACAACGGGTTTCATTAACAAAAAATTCTATTAGATGATGCAATAGGAGTTAACGTTTTGCTTGTTATTTCTATTATCTTCAGAATCCTTGCGGGGACTTTTCTTTCCTAATTGCAATTTCAAATAATCGAAGATTTTCGACTCATCATACTGTGTATGTGATGCAATGTATTTGAATGCGCATGCGCACGCACACACACACACACACACACACACACACACACACACACACAAACACACACACTTCTGTGAGTATATACACATGTGTAGGCGTACATATATATATATATATACATGTAAATATATACGAATATATGTATATGCACATCCGTATGTATGCGTATATGTACATATATATATATATATATATATATATATAACCACACAGATGATATATATATACACACACACACACACGTATATATATATATATACATTTATATATACGTAAATGTATAGATATATCGATCAGCTGAAAATTACACCGACTTAACCAATCTCTTATTTCACTGAGATTATCGATTTGTTCTCTAAGATAAGAAGGCGACAGATTTACTTTGAGAAGGAAATGGAAATAAATACCACAAAGAGATTAGAAAGATTTAATGTGGCTTCAACAGTGAATCGAAACTCGGTGTCAAAATGAATTTGCCAGGAGCATCGTTTCTATTTTAGGCCAGCTGCTTTTGTCCGTTACATGAAAGACTTTGATGCGCCAAATTTTAACTGAATGCAATTAAACAAGGTAAGCACTGGAAGAGTTAGAGTAAGCCTTCCGGTAAGAGCGAAAAGAAATTGTCCCATGCTAAAACCATTTGCAAGTATTTCCTTTTTCATGCATGCAAGTGGAAAAATTATTTGCTGCTTCGAATTATGTAATCAACCCTAAAATTCTAAATGAAGACGCTGGCAATAATGATTAATTTATTTTATAGATTAAAAAAAAAAAAACAATGTATGTTACTCTTCGGGTAATTAAACAGTTTCGAAGCAAACCAAGTAATTGCTTTCTATTTTAATTATTCTATTCAATACTTGTCAGGTGAAAAAAGATTCTGGAAAGAAAACTAATGTGTGCAGTAGCATTAGATTGAGAGAAACTCGGTGCATATTTTATTCCCAGCAGATTCGAAATTTTAAAAAGATCCAGTATTTACCATGAGAACTGTTCAAATCATTTGGTTCTCCAGCGCTGAATCGAATATTTCCAAACTTATAATGTCAAATTTTACTAAGAGTATATATTTGACAAAAATTGTACTATATACAAGGGGTTACTCAAAAGAAACAGGGATTTTGTAGTATTATTTTATTCAATTAGTTTTACATGTTTACACTTTTATCGCCTTCAAAGTATTCTTCATTTGAAGCAATGCATCGGCCCAGGAGCGTTTTCCACTGTTCGAAACAGCGCTGGAACTCTTGAGAAGTGATACCTTTTAACACCGCCATGGTTTTTTTTTCTCGCCTTCCATATCTGCAAATTCGCTAGCACCATCTTTCGTCACCAGTGATGACCGTCGAAAAAATGGTTTGGTTCAATTTCCATCTGTTCTTTCAGTTCAGGACACCTATTCACGCGTGACTGCTTTTGATCTTCCATAAACAAGCGAGACACAAATTTTGCTGCAACTCTTTTCATTTGCAATTCATCTCTCAAAATTCGTTGACAAGAGCTCCAGGACATACCAGTTGTTATATCAACCAATTCAATAAGTGTTCGGTGACAGGTCTCCAAGATCAGTTCATGAATATTTATGATGGTCCCATTCGCTCGGGAGGTCTACGATCGTCCTGATCGTTGCTTTTTTTGAAGCAGCAAGTGACCATTCCTAAAGCGTTAAGACCACTCGTAAACTAGTGCTTTGCTCATTGCAGAGTCCGTGTAAGCTGCTTGAAGCATGAAAACTGTTTCGGCTGCCATTTTGTCCTCAGCAGAAAACCGAATTTCATTTAAAACAGGCCAACAACTGTATTACACCTCAGTTACGTAATACAGATTTTGGGTCTTCTACACAATCATCTGGAATTCATTGCAGAGAATATAATTGTAATTTCAAATCTAAGTATGACTGCTCCTTCGATAGGGATTGTGCTCAGGAGGACAAGGTATACAAGTGGATTATCGTATACGGATAACGCCACCCTTTTGTACATCGGATCTACAACTAATTCTGTTAATTGGACGAACTCATGCCATATACTCACCTTAAGGAAAAATTAATATGTTCCCTATCCCTAGCAGAATAAATTAACTCCCTAAAATCCAAGAAAACTAGTTGTATAGGATTCGAATTTTGGCACAAGGCAAACAATGCCGGTGGAAGGCGTAGGTGGATTACATTAACTCCAGTGCTTAACTGAAACTAATTTTATCGACCCCGAAATGATATGATGCAAAGTGGATATTCGGTGGACTTTAAACCATAAGCATTATTCTCGCCGTGTTAACGATGGTGCCAGGTTACTACCTTAAAATTAATTATATTAATTGGTTCATTATATATACAGGGAACCTTCACCAGGAAGACAGAAGGGCTTGCAAGCTTTGTATAAGCGAGATCTTTGAAGTGCTATTAGATAATAAGGAATATATCTAAACAGGAATAATACGTGCATACACTTATGAAAAAAAAAATAATGTTATAATTCTACATATATGAATTCTTGTCACGGAAGAGCAGAGAAATGAGCTATATTAGAATTAAAAACAAACATCTATGCAAATTACTAAAAGAAATAAGTAAATGCTTCTAAATATTTCAAGTATACATTCCTATTTGTAAAAGCTGTCTTGAAGCTTTTCCTTAACTGAATTCCCACGATCAGACATAGTGACAGTGCTAAAGATTCTGAAGAATAATATTTTTTTGGTCTTATTCTCTTTTACTGGTAATATACATACAGGGTGGCCATAAAGCCAGGCAGCATCTCCTGCAACATCTGAAATTGGTAACTTTCTCTCGATGCTTTACATACATTCAATTGGAAGGGTAAATCCTATCTGCAGACAGGATTTATGCATTACAGGTTCGTGATTTTTTGAATCAACATTTTCCAGGGAGATGGATCAGTCGTCGCGGGCCAATTGAATAGGTACCACGGTCACCAGATTTGACTCCCATGTACCTTTTCTTCTGGGTTTACATTAAATCCCTTGTGTATTCTGAAAATACTCGTGGACCAATTCAAAGAATTGTTGAAGAGTGTGAACAAGTTATCGGCAATGAAGAACTATTTGAGAGAGTCCATCGCAATTCCAAAATCCGTATTAAAAAAATTGTTTAGAGCGACATGGTCAACACTTTGGACGTTTGTGATGGATTACTTATTTAATTGCTAATAAAGCATGCTTGATATCCCCCATGGGGACCGAAAGGGGGACAATGTTGAAAAATAAATCTCACTTAGTCACTGTCTATGACATCATCTTTGTCAGCCTATAAACTTTTCAGCCGATGCTTGTGCGTATGTGTGTATGTATGTGTGTATGAGTGTGTGTGTCAGCACACATAGAGACATATATGCATACATACATGTACTGACTCTGTGAGACGAACTTTGCTTGCAAACCACATAATTCCCGGTTCAGTCATACTGCATGGCAAATTGTGCAAGTGATATATATATATATACATACATATATAGGAGGGCTAATCCATAAGTATCTAGACTGTTGCCCATAGTAACGAAGCAAAAAAACGTCGGGTAGCGCCGCTTGGCATAGAATGTCCTTGAACCTTGCTGTCCTTGGACACTAAGGTTTAACGTTGTAGCTCAATTCCGATATTTATAGCATTGCTTGGATAGAGGATGTGTAGCCTGTGACCATCGCGTTGACCACGACTGAGAAATTGGTCATGGCGATACCTGCTCAGTGTGCAGGTCATACACTCCACCCCATACATCTGTGGGGAGATGCACAGATGTTGCTTTGTGCTGGATGGGGCTGCTGAGCTCAGCTGTTCGAATATATGCGGATACAGATATTGTGTCGCATAATCAGGTGGAAACGACGTTTCCTGGTGCTAAACATCAGTAAAATTCGTCCCATCCAGGACTGCCCCATTATGTTGGCAAATAAGTTTCCACCTGATTATATAGATATACAGGGCAGGGAATTCTGTCTTTTTTTCTGTGTGTATCATGAATATCGCTATCAATTAGAGAAAAAATTGTAGTTTTAGAATCAGTAGTTCTTTGGCTGCTGTTTCTGAATTCTCAGTATGTTGGAGAAGCAGGTTTACTGCTAATCCCTATATATTTATGAGTATATATATATATATATATATATATATATATATATATATATATATATATATATATATTTCTTTACTGTTTTATTTGTTTCGGTCATTTGACTACGGCCATGCTGAAGTACTGGGTTTTAGTCGAACAATGGACCCCAGTACTTATTCTATCGGTCTTTAGACCGAACCGCTATGTTGCGGTGACGTAAATGCACCGTTATCAGTTGTCAAGTGATAGTGGGGGTATAAACAGAAACACACAAATACATGCATAATACACCCACCCACCCACACATACACACACACAAACAGATATATATATATATATATATATATATATATATATATATATATATATATATATATATATATATATATATATATATATGACGGTCTTCTTTCAGTTTCCGTCTAACTAATTCATTCACAAGGCTTTGGTCGTCTCGAGGCTATAGCAGAATACAGTTGCACTAGGTGACACGCAGTGGGACTGAACCCACAACTATGTGGTTGGTAAGCAAGCTACTTACCACACAGCCACTTATATATATATATATATATATATATATATATATATATATATATATATATATATATATATATGTGTGTGTGTGTGTGTGTGTGTGTGTGTGTGTGTGTGTGTGTGTGTGTGTGTGTGTGTGTGTGTGTGTGTGTGTGTGAATATGTGTGTGTGTATATATATATATATATATATATATATGTGTGTATGTGTGTGTGTGTGTGCATATATATATATATATATATACATACCATATAATAATGTATCCATATACTCCTGTGTATCTATATGCCTGCGTGTAGGTCGGTATATGTCATTATATAAGAAACATTGAAAGCCTACTAACACCTTCCTCTATTTATTTGGATGGACCTCCTTCAGCTTTGTAAACAATTATCGCGGTCGTTCATTACATTTCGTTTCGTTGTTATGAAAGTTCTTAAGTGGGCAAGTATAAAATTTGATTCTATCGTTTTGTTTTCCTAATTCATGTTATTGAATTTCAACATTAAATACATTTAAATTATTTATTTCAACTACCGAATTGGAAAGTAAGCCAAATGTTTTACATGAATGTTTTTCATTCTGATAATTGTGAATCACGAAAATGAAGTGTTAGTAATTATATTTCATGTAATGTGTTCTGAATTTAGTGTAGACTAAAACAAGAGAAATGCTTTGTGTATTTAAATTACTTCATTACTATTTTGATACCTAATTAGTAAAGCTAGAGATATAAAACTTAAGTTAAGCTCGGCAATAATTCCATTACAGAAGCAATTCCGTTTGAAATCATAAAAATAATAATCTACAATGTTATGAAACTTTGTAGTCTTTATTTTCATACTTGTTTTCTATTAGTAATATACGACCTTCTATTGTGGTGTGTCAGATGAATTCGTTCGTTTCTTACCCATCGTAATAATACTAAAATCCTAGATGTTTGTTTGTACCCGAACTACCTCAGAAATAGTATACGTTATATAAATGTTTGGTATATATATTTTTATACTTACCTTAAGGAGTGCTGTGTGAATTTTTGTGATACTTGGGCCGCTATTTATTAATGAAAACGTTCAAATATAATTTTTGTTTGATATTTCTTGACTAAGAGACATGGCTTCCGTGATGCCAATGCACATACACACATAGAGAATACACAAACATATAGTGAATGACATGGCGTGTGAATCAACACAAACACACGTACTCTATGTGTGATGTGTACACACACATTGTCTTCGCACTCTTTAACGATTTAATCGATTTAATGAGTTGACCCACAAAGGTCTAACCCAATCTTCCAGCCAGTTCGTGCGCAATGGGATGCTCTCATAATACTCTTGTCCCTCAACTTCACTCGATGGGTAAAGTTAAAAACAATTAGCACAATGACATTGCATGCATCTTAAACAGTCCTCCAATTATCACTAATGCCACCGAACATGCTATTTAAGAGTGGATAGGGAAGATCTACCGCACCCACCGAATACCCCTAATATGGCCTCTAGATCATTGTCTATTTTCGGTGCTTTAGAAAATATCGCATACAATATTTATCTAGTTACTACCTGTGCTGACATAACCAGTTTTGTTGCAAACGTACTGAGTGTTTCAAATATATTCTATATATCATTACAAGATAACCCCAAAATAGGGTACAAATTTTCAAAGAATAGTGTTAAATTATCTGGAATAAAAGCGAATAAAATGTTCTGAAGTGTTAGATACCTACATAAATATGTATGTATGTATGAATGTATATATGGATGTTGTCTGACAGCCATAACTGGGTTCTTTTGCTTGTGAGTCCTGTTGCCAGACATAGGGTCTTCTAACAGCCACCCTCTTGACTCAGGGTAGCTCTACTTCCTTCAAGAACTTGATGTACGCCTCCATGTCATGTGTGTGGCTGTATGGGAAGATGGATGGAGGGATAACGTCGCCATCACTAGTGATCACTTCGAACACTATGAAGTTGACTGGATGTTTGATTTTTACCACTGTCGGTACGTGTCTTCAGAAAGAAGTGTCCTCAGATTTACACCCAAATACTCAGAAATCTTCGTAATGGAGCTTCCGGCGTGAATGCCAAGCAGTACAGCATGTCGTTCCCTAATTTCTAGCAGATTGGATTGCGTGATGGTGGTGTATTTCTCACAGGCGGTGCCCAAATAACCCTACTGTACTGTGTAGTTGACAAACTCAAAAATAAAGTGCATGCGCGAAATTAATAATACAATATTACAGCATTTTACCCATTGCACAGTGTATCTATCTATCTATCTATCTATCTATCTATCTATCTATCTATCTATCTATCTATCTATCTATCTATCTATCTATCTATCTATTCATCTATATACATTTTATTAAAAAGCAGCGCAAACTGTTACTCAGAGTTTGACGTTCCCGTTCGTCGGCCATTTTTGCTTAGATATTTTTGCTGCCTTTTAATAAAGCATATTACTCTACCTCTAGTATTCAAGTACCATTTTCCACCTTCTTTGGAATTTATGTGCTTACTCCGGTAGATGGATATATATATATATATATATATATATATATATATATATATGTGTGTGTGTGTGTGTGTGTGTGTGTGTGTGTGTGTGTGTGTGTGTGTGTGTGTGTGTATACAGATACATAGATACATATATATGTTTTTTGTGTGTGTATTATCTGTACATATATTGCATAGATATATACATATATATAGTGGAATGCAGGATAGCAAGCCGAAACAGCGACCTCACTGTCAGATGTTTACTAAATATGTACTATACTAAATAGAAATGCGTAATTATCCGAATTTAATGTTAATTTGTTTTCATATATAACTCAACATTAAAACAAAAATTTATCTGTTTATCTACTTCCATGCGTGTGTATGTGTGAGTGAGTGTGTGTGTGTGTGTGTGTGTGTGTGTGAGTGTGTGTGTGTGTGTGTGTGTGTGTGTGTGTGTGTGTGTGTGTGTGTGTGTGTGGTAAGTAGCTTGGGCCTGGCTTCCGTCCCACTGAATGGCACCTTGGACAAGTGTCTTCTACTATGGCCTCGACCCGACCACAACCTTGTGAGTGGATTTGGTAGACGGCAACTGAAAGAAGCGCATCATATATATATATATATATACATATATATATATATGTTTGTGTGTGTGTATGTGTGTGCGTGTGTGTGTATATGCATGTATGTCTGTGTATGTGTTTGTTCCCACACAACCAATTGAAAACCGATGTTGGTGTGTTTACGTTCCCATAGGCTAACAAAAGAGACCGTAATAGAATAAGTACTAGGCTTACAAAGAATAAATCCTGGGGTCGATTTGGTCGACTAAATGGTAATGCTCCAGCATGGTCGTAGTTAAACGACTGAAACAAATTAGAGAATAAGCGATATATATATATATATATATATATATATATATATATATATATATATATATATATATATATATATATATATATATATATATATATATATGTACAGATGTACATGCGAATGTGTGTGTGTGTGTGTGTGTGTAAGAAATGGATAAGAGATAGGCCAATGTACTGAGGGAAGATAAAATGGTGGCATGGACTTGACAAAATACAATGTTGACTCATGCGAATGAACTTGCTTCAAACAATTGTTTCGCACTTGCCTTTCACGTAATGAAGTATCCAGTTCACAGTGCAGCTTTTTACAATGTTATTGTATTGAAGTCATTGAATAATTGCTTCACTGGAAAGGAAGACATGTAATCAATTGATGATATATCACAACAATTCCTAGTATATTATGGTCAAGTTGGCACTCTTTGATGTATTAGAATGCATTCGTATACTCAGTAATCATGTTTCGATGGCGGTATTAAGAAATAACACCAATCTCTACTTGTATTTGTCTTGAAAACTCATTATTAATCACTCAGGAATTCTTCTAGCTTATAACCCGCTCTGCCTTTCCCTCTGGGATATGTCTGAGTTTTCGACGAAAAACTGAATGACCGTTGAAAAGCATTCCAGTATATATCTTTTATATTTTACTTGTTTAGTCATTCGAACGCGGCCAAGCTGGGGCACCGCCTTGAGCAATCTTTAGTCGAATGAATCGACCCCAGTATTTGTTTAAAGCCTGGTATTTATTCTATCGTTCTCTTTTACTAAACCATTAATTTACGGGGACATGAGCCCAACAATACCGACTGTAAAACTGTGTTGGAGAGACAAGCACAAGTACACACCTTACCCACACACAGACCATACACATACACGGCAGGTTTCTTTTAGTTTCCGATTGCCAAATCCACCAAATCTACCCAAAGCTGTATTTGAAGGCACTGACCCAAGATACCACGCAATGGGATTGAACCCAGAACCTTGAAATTTGGAAGCAAGCTTCTTATTAAACAGCTACACCTGCGCCTATATCGTTAGTTCTTGGATTCCAAGCAGAAGTGCTGGATTCCAGCTTTGCAATGAAAGTAGTTTCGGTAATAAGTCGACATTACGCGAACACCTTTAAGTTATAAGGACGTAAACGAGCGGTATAAATTGACAGCAGAAGATTCTTGCATTCTGCCACCCGTAACTGATAGGCAATGCGTAAATTTTGTAAGTTAATCTTCGACTTTTAATAGAGAACATTAGAATTTCCACTTTTTCTCTTGGGTCTGTAGCTTCGTGTGCGCGACGTTGACATATTTTATCTTTCACTTATTAGACTGCGGCCATATTGGGGCACTACCATGAAGATCTTTTGGAGCCTAGCACTGAATCTATCGTTATCTTTTGCCGAAACTCTCAATTACGGGGCCGCAAATAAACAAACACCATTTGTAAAGAAGTGTAGTGGGGACCAAATACACACAGACACACGCACACACCTACCAAATCTACTCGCAAGGCTTTGGTCGGCCTGTGATTATAATAAAAGACAATTGCCCAAGGTGTTACGCAGTGGGACTGAACCTAGAACCACGTGATTTTGAAGTGAAAATCTTACCACACAGCTATGCCTGCCGTTATGGTTGTGGTATTTCAAAACAGTTCTTTATAGCTCTAAAAGGCGTCATTTATTTAACAATAAAAGTGAGAAATTTCAAATATTGTGAGAAAGTATCAAAAGAGAGTATGAAGTCTGTGTCATGAACAGAGAAAATATCAGACATACTGCGTAATATAGGAAAGAAATACACAATGCTGTTATATAGAAAAGATTTATTTTGTATAAAACATAGAATTTAATATTTTTCACTTGCGACTTGTTACAATTCAGGACACCGTCTGTGGTAATGGTTCTATGTAAATTATACAGTCTTTTACATAAAGGCATGGCATAGTAATTTAGTTTAAATATTAAAAATGGCTTGAATATATCTAGAATACAGTCTATGGATACATGTGTATGTGTGTTTATGTGTGTCTACGTCTATCTCTCTGAGTTTACGTGCGTGTTTCTGTCTATATCTGGCAAAATTGTGTCTGCTGGTAATGGAAAGAACGTATGCAGAACAATAAACCTATTCAGCGTTAGTTGTTGGAAATAATTGGTTATAAAAAGGTCAGAGATGTCGTTTGCTGTCTATCAAATTAAATCAGTATAAATTATGGATGGTGTCCATAAAACCGAATCTGAATGTATATAACGATACAATTGGTTATGAAAGCAAGTTGGATAATAATAATTTTCTTTCGGGTTAACTTGTGTTGTGCTAAGCAACTTTTGCGTTAACCCATATGCTTGGTTTGTACTTTAATTGGAGAGTAGAAATGCGGTGTTTACGAAAATTACTGATTTCTTTGAACAGGTTTAATATAGGCACGACATATACTTTATGTGTTATGACTGGACAGTGAGCGGTCCCACGCAAGACATATTTTTGGGAAGAGAAATTTCATATATGTAGATTCACGCGTAACACAGATTTGAGCGCACGAGAAATTGAGATTAAAAGATTCGCATATAATCCACATGTGGCTTGGTACGTTCTCGTTAATTACGTTTTGGGACACACGCGCGCACGCACACATACACACACACACACACGTACGCACACATATATGTACGCACACATATATGTACGCACGCACATACATAATATATACACAGTTACATATACACACGTGTGTGTGTGTGTGTTTGCGCGCGTGCGTGTGTGTGTGTTTGCGCGCGTGTGTGTCTGTGTGTGAGTATGTGTGGTGATACTAGCAAAAAATTGAACTCAAAACATGAGTATCTATATATTTTTATTTATTGGTAAAAGTTAGAGAGTGGTTCAAGAATCGAAAGCTTTGTATATAGCTAATACATTTTGATGATCAAGGGCACGGGCATCAGTGGTTCTCATTCAGCATCTAATCTCTCACCACTTGACGGTTCCAAGTGTAACACCCTGGCACTCAACTTCAGCTGGTAGACTAAATCAAGGGATGGGTGATGGTGATCCAGCACCAGTGGGCGAAACTCTCCGGGAAATGCTTGCCACGAAGTCACAATGTGAGGCGGGGGGACCTCCTCAAGTTAACGGCCAAATGCTTATGGCCGAGACGTGTCTAATGTAGAGACATACGGTTATGGTTAGCAACTTGGAGAGTATCGACACTGCCAAACTAATCTGCCCCATGCTACATTCTTGATAATGACAACCAGATCACAAACTATAGAGTATCTAGAGTCGCCCAGGTTACTGACACACAGAAGACAGCAGAAGACCCAGAGAAGTGGCGAAATCTGGTTGCAACGTCATCAACGAAGAAGACACACACGCATACACACACACACACATACACACACACACACACACTCACACTCACACGCAAACACACAAACACACGCACACTCACCCACACATACACACGCATATACGCCCACTATCTTTGGGAGAGTCGTGTGGGTAGAGATCGCAAGCACCTCTAAGATAGGATCCTATTAGAAAGTACACAGACACACTTGATCGTTTTGTTAATGTATATAGCAAAGTAGATAAATCTCCTTAATTTACCATAAAACTAGTGGCACTCCCTTATCTCACTGGCCATCAGAAATGCAGTGAAGCGGTGACTGGCTCAGTGAAAGTCTTTAACGAAAGTCGATAGTGTTCACATCTGAAAATAGATGCTTAATTTAGTGTTTCAAATGTCATTGATTTCTTTATTTCTTTTTTCTTTTTCTTGGCTAAGAAATCAATAAAGAAACTGAAAATCTGTGTTTACGAACAGAAATCTGATTCTTCTACGATGTTGATCCAGTATAGTGTTACTGTGAAACTTTCAAATCAATTAAAGATATACATATGCGATATTGACTTCGTAGCTAGGGGCACGGTCACATATTCATAGGCGATGCAGGGGTTTTACTGAGAGACATTTATCTGTTACGTTTTCCTCGCGTCAGCCATTTGACTGCAGCTATGCAGGGTTACTGACTTTGAATGGTTTAAGTCGAACGAATCCACCCCAGTAATTATTGATTGGTTTTAGTTTTAAATCAGATACTTATTCTATCAGTTACTTTTGACGAGCTGCTAATTCATAGTGACATAAAGGATAAGAACATCTTTTGTCGAGCAGAATGGTAGGGACAGGCTGGCAGCGAGCTGGCAGAAACGTTAACACGCCGGGCGAAATGCTCAGCGGTATTTCGTCTGCCGCTACGTTCTGAGTTCAAATTCCGCAGAAGTCGACTTTGCCTTTCATCCTTTCGGGGTCGATACATTAAGTACCACTTACGCACTGGGCTCGATGTAATCGACTTAGTCCCTTTGTCTGTCCTTGTTTGTCCCCTCCATGTTTAGCCCCTTGTGGGCAATAAAGAAATAAGAAATAAGAAATAAGAATTGTGGTGGCAAACATAAACACGAGCACATTCACACACACGCACGCATAGGCACACGCACACATGCACATACACACACACACACACACGCATACGTACACACACATATGTATATACGTACATATGCCGGGCTTCCACACATTATCCGTATACCAAATTCACTCATAATCATTGGTTGCTCCCAGCCTGTGATAGAAAGTATCCTAGGTGCTGCAAAGTGGGACTGAACACCAAACGATGTCACTCCGAATTGAGCCTCTTATCCACACAGCCAATTCTGTGCCCATGGATAATCACATAAGCGTTCAAACGCGAATCTCAACCAATACGCATTATTTTTAACATACTGCAATCATGCTTTAAATTAACCATTATTTCTTTGTTTACGGGGCATTAAAGTTATATTTCTTCAGAAGCGAGATATTTTATTGTATCATTGATACGTTTCAGACGAAAGACAATGGAATATAAAAGGAAAAAAAAAGGCTTCAATTAAGAAGCTTAGCAGTAACGTATTGTTTCTCGGAGAGAATCTGATATAGTTCTACTGTTATTCGCATATTTTTATGAAGAGAATTAATTTGAAACATTATAGACATGCAACATCCTAATATGAGTATATAATTTCAATAAACCAAATTAGTTTATTGTTTGCTTTTACATAAAATATATTTTTATGATGAGTTAGAGAGTTGCTCATACAGTTTCATAATTAAATTTCGGAAGCAGCATATACTAAATATGAAGTTAGGGAGCACCAAAGTTCAAAAGTATGAAACAATACACTTTGTACTAAAGCAAAATAACAAAAAAATGAAAATAAAAAGATAACCTCTAATGAACAGTGTTTCGGTGTTTCAATGAAGATATTTAATGAAAAAAATATATAAAGTTAATTGGAATACAAACGATTACCAATGACGTTTTTGCCCTTGCTCAATATTATTAAACGATCGATTTAGTTGTTCATACTCTGTAGAATGACTACAAAGAAAAGTAGCAAAAGGTTTTGATTTGTTTACTAAATTGATTTTGTATCCATAAACTCTACTGCCACTTTATTTATTTACTGCTATCCGTTGTTTCCGTTTACAGAAAATAGAGTTTTTCAAATTCATTGATTAATCACCTTTGGTTTTGAAATCTCTCTATTGCATTTACTACAATTTCCGTTGTATATTTCCATATGAAAATAAAGAAATGTGTGTATATATATATATATATATATATATATATATATATATATATATACATATACGCATTTGTGTGCATGTTGATATAAAATACTGTAAACTCTGTTACAAATCTCCCGATTATTGACCTCGTCTCAACATTTTTTGTTTTAATAATTATAGTTACGATACTCTCAATAAGTATGACGGTCGATAGTCTTCTTATGTTTATTTCCTAGTTATGTGCAAAATTTGATCAGAACGATTAGCAAAGTTGTTATCGAAACTGTCACATATGAATGAACAATAATATTACATATTTCAGATCTAAATATATTTCTTTAAAGACAGTCATATTAAGAGAATGTCATCTCTAGATTTGTACACTGAGTTGCAGAATGTCTACGCTTTTCTTGTCATTTTACTAAGTTTCCAATATTCAGTTATGATACATGTCTTCGAAAACTAGAGACAAGTGAAATCAGATTTCAGTTCTTCTTAGAACCTGACAGTTGTGGAGTTGTAAGATGGAGAGCGTATTTGACGGGATATGTGCACCACGCATCGATTTGTAGCAGTATTGGTGAGTCGGCAATTCGTTGCGACAGTTACAATAACCGCAAGAGCTGCAACGATATTAAAAACAACAGCACGAATACCAACAACAATAACAACAACAACAGCAGCAATAGCAAGAAGACCAATGACAAAAAAAGGGCCTTAATAGTAGCGACGACAAAGTGGAAGGTGGAGCCATTGCAGATTTCCCATGCAGCAGATATATAA
>NC_142934.1:88313609-88356109 GCF_046866305.1 Octopus bimaculoides | reverse complement strand
TGCAATAAGACAGCATATGGTGATTAAAATAATAATAATAAATTGTTCTGACTTGGGAAACGAACATATGGAAGATATGTAACTTTAATTATTATATGTTATCATTTAAAATCCCGGTAAAAATATACATAGGGAGACAGAGATCAAAATGGCAGTCACTGTCGTTCGAAATCAAGAGTTTATAAAACTAAAACCAGTTAGTAACACAGGTGAAAAAGTTTGAAGACCGTTTCATTGGCTACTACAGATGGTTTAGTGAATAGAGGTCGAAAATAACTATCGATTACCTTCAAGAAATACCAACGAGAAATATGCATTTCAACTATATTTTGCTGATATAGCGTCTATTTTATGTAAAATAAAAACTTTCACATATAAACTTGACAATACTTGCAAAGAACGCAAATGTGATGGACGAAATAATCTCACACCATCTTTTTGTTTTTATATTCCATCTTATAGAGGTTTATCAATATTCGTTAATGGCTAGATTTGAATAGAATATAAGCGCAAAAGAAATATGTAATGAAATAATAAATGTTATCTGTTCTGATTCCAGTGTATTTTTGTTTTCATGTTATCTACTGAGGAAATAGGTTTTTTTGCACATATTTTCTTTCCAGACATTATTCATCACTTTTAACAAAGATTTTTTTTTTTTGTACTTAATATTATCTCACTGACATCGAGGCTGAAAAACAAATGTATTTGTATTGTTATGATTATATATTTTAGTTTAACATGCAGGAATAAATAGTCATGTCATAACAAATACATTTATTAGTGCGAAGTAAGAAAAATATTGTATTTTAATATCTAAGCATGTTGTAGATGGTATATAACTGAATCGGTCTCCTATCACATAGAGACTCCAGCTACGTTATTGCTACCTCCAAATGATGGTGAAGAGAGGATTATTTTCGTTGCAGTAGTATGATGTGACATTCCTGTAACATTAGCTCTTTAGATTGCGTACCACATGAAGTATCACAAACAAGATGCTGGTGTTTGACGTCTTTCTGTAGTGCGAGGTATTTAAGCGCCAACGGAAATAAATGATTTAACTTTGGTAGAGTACAAATGTTTTTTTTTTTGTGATTGGTACGAGTTTTAGTAGACCTTAATCAATATGGAATAGAGAAATTATATACTTTCCCATTTTGCCGGGGCCAGCAATCTCTCGGATGGTATACTCGGCTTGTCAGCAAGCCAACCTTGGAATTCATGAACTGCATGTAAATCTGGTGGCAACAATAAGTGTATTTCCTTATTGATTGATAATGCCGGCTGATGGGAATACGTTTCTCATAAAAGCAGTTTCAGCAATCATGAGCTCCAGGTGCGTAAGGAAGGCCCTGCCAAGGATAATCCATATGATGTCGGGGAAATCGTTTCGATGACACCAGAATCTTCTGATGACGTAAACGAGAGGTATGTGGTGTTTTCCACACTTAAGATTACATAATATGATGTATCTACGCGGTCTTTAGACAAACGAGCTGCTTGTCTAGCAATCGGTGACCATATTTGCTCAGTCAAGGAACCAGTGAGTTGTGACGGCTGGTACAGCTTTTATATATACGTTATTAGCTACAACATCCGATCATTACGCGCTGCTTATGTTAGCACCTTTAGAGCAAATGAAGGAAATCGCGTTCTGTTATGGTCGCAGATTTCCATTCGGTGCACCTGTAAACCTTAAATGCAGCCAAAGTTCGCCATCCGTACCTACTGACCTACAAACGATTATATCTAGATATAATCTGTGACATTCAATTCAGTGTGCCTACATCTTCAGTGGAGGAACTAGTCGTTAAATATTGGTCATGTGGAAACACCTCAGTTGGTTTGAGACAAGTTTTCATCCTTCTCTTCTCATCAGTCGTCACGCAATCCTATCATGATTCAGTGATAACATTCGAATGTACTACAAACACAAGATTACATGATGATCTCGGGAAACACACCAGATGTGTCACAAAATTTGCCTGCCGTGTAAAGCATATGGGTTGAAAAATATGGCCTTCATTCCTGGTCATGTCCAGCACTACAAATTATCAATTTGGGTTCCGAAAGATACTCCATATCCTTCCAGGTGATTGGATGATAAGAACGCCTATGAAACGCTAAATAAGGCTTGTATGTCTGATATTCTGGCCACAGTGATAGCTACCTTGTCTATGTAAAGTGACTTGCGCTCATTGAGAAGGTGAGTTTGCATCATATGTCACTAAATGCCACCTTGACGCGTCCCATTACGCATTCTATTCTGAGTAAAATCGTGTATGATGAATACCGGAAATTGAGTGACAACACTGACTTTATTGCGCAAGAAGATGCAATATGTTCTTCTGGGTATTTATTGGTACTGACTGTAAAGTTTCTGTATATAATTTTGCTCATGGCCCTTGGAAATCTTATATTTCCTCAGGGTGTTTTCTTCTTATTTTACTGTTATATTTTATGTTGTTATGTTTTTTAGGATTTGTGTTTGCTGTGATATGATAGTTGTAGGTGTGTAGTTATCTTAGTACGAAATGTTTAGGTGTTGCGGTATATGCTTTATAAATCTCTGTGTCTCTGCGCCATGTTGGTCATGTTTCCTCTGCGAGACTTCTTTACCTGTTTCCAGGTGAAGATTGATTGTACTGGTGTTCATAATATTAGTTTCAAATTTTGGCACAAGGTCAGCAAGTTCAGGAGAGGAAGTAAGTCAATTACAGTGACTCCCAGTGCTCATCTGGTACATATCCTGTCGACCCCAAAAGGATGTTAGTCGATCTTTGCCGAATTTGAACTTAGAACTTGAAGACGCACGAGATGTCGGTGAGAATTTTGTCCGGCATTCTGCCAGATCAACGCCGTGTTAGTGTTTGTAGTATTAAATATGTAAATGGTGCTAGTTGATTTGATAGTGATGGTGGTAATGATGCTGATGATTCTGGCGTTGCTGCTGTGGAAGGTGATATATTGATATATCGTCATTTCCATGCTTTTCTTACGTCCGTTGGAATTTCTCAGCTGCTTTTTGTTTGTTGTTTTCAACGCTTTCCTTTTTTCTCTTCTTTGTGTATTTCGCTTTCTGTCATATATCACGCCCGTTAACCGTCTTTACCTAAAATTGAATTTCCACTATAAGCGTTCCACACCCGAAAAGAGATGTAAGTGTACGGGCATTCTGAGCTACTACCTATTTTATTGTCAGCATACTTATTACTTAATCCTTCAACCAATCAAATTCTCCCTTTCAGAATCAAAGCTCTCACTTGAGAGACAAAGCTGTCAAGTGTGTGGACAATGGGATATCTTCTACATTCAGAAGGTATTTTAAAACCTTCGCCCTACGGCTATATTTGTCACAAAAGTTTATATATTTTAGAAGGAAAGAAGACAAAAAAAAAAATATTATAATAAAGGGCCGCTATAATAAGTGAACGTAAAAAAGGGAAACAGAGAGAGAAAGAGTGAGAGAGGGGGTATCAAAAGGGAAGAGGAAGCTATGGTGATTCTAATAGAAAGATGTTAAAGCCATCGGCCTAGGAATATTTTTGGATAGGTAAAATGATGGATGCTAAAAAGTGAAGATTATTAAAAAAGACAAAATAGGAAAAACCTATTGCTTGTATGGGGTTTATCATATTCACTTTGCATTCTAGATTCTTCATTCTGGTCATTTATGAGGGCTTCCTTCATTTTTATACATTTCGTTTGTCATTTCCAATATGCCCACTTATTTATATACTTCTTCTCCATTTAATGATTTTTATGTTCTCATCATAATACAAGATCTATTCCATACTTTTTATGGATTTTTCCCAGATTCATCTCTATCATAGCACATTTTTTCGGTTCCGAATGCCATCATAATGTCGCTACTAAATATTTTTACGGCTTACATTATATTCCTACATTATGGTCACTCTATTTTTATTTTCTTCTTAGGGTTCGTATTATTGTTATTATTATTAGTTTTCGATAATTTCAGGTAAATTTCTACTGCATCACCTGAAATGTGTGCAGCATTGTGTGTTCTAGTTTTTGTTAGCGTCAGGAGAGTACAAACTAATCCCGTTACTGTGTGGAATCAGTTCCTTTTGTTACAGGGTTTGGCTAGAGTTTTTTGTGATATGACGATTTGCATTGTGGTGTGGTACGTGTGCAAAACGTGTTGTTATTCGGTTGGGTATCCAACCTGTATAGTACATGTTGTGGGATTGTTTATTTTAGTAGATGCTTATTGTATAGAAGGTGTTTTGTATTCGTGGATTGTTTTATTTGAGCTGCGCAAATAACTGAAATAATAGTAACTTGCGTAGTATGTGAGCAGTCCCTAATAGGGTTATATTTGGGGTAGTGTTGTGGATCCAGCTATGACTTAAACGTTTCTGTCCCTTGTTGTTGTTTTTTTTATACCCAATGCTCCATTTATTACTGGTATTATTTTACCTCCATAACATCTTTAATATTTCAACAATTTCTGGACTACTTTTCGGGCAATATTCTGTTTAGAACGGACCGCAATTTATTTTAGTTTGTACTTCGTACAGGATTATGCTAAATTATTGCGGCCCAATCCTTGTCATGCAACGTATTTACCTGTTGAGGCGCAATGGCCCAGGTGTTAGGGCAGCGGACTCGCAGTCGTAGGATCGCGGTTTCGATTCCCAGACCGGCCGTTGTGAGTATTTATTCAGCGAAAACACCTAAAGTTCCACGAGGCTCGGCAGGGAATGGTAGCGAACCATGCTGTACTTTTTCACCATAACTTTCTCTCAGTCTTTCTTCCTGTTTCTGTTGTAGCTGTATTTCAAAGGGCCAATCTTGTCACACCCTGTGTCCCGCTGAATCTCCTCGAGAACTACATTAAGGGTACAAGTGTCTGTGCTGTGCTCAGCCACTTGCACATTAATTTCACGAGCAGGCTGTTCCGTTGATCGGATCAACTGGAACTCTCATCGTCGTAACCGACGGAGTACCAACAACCAACCACATGTCTTACCATTACTTGTTTGGCTTTATATTGTAGTGCTGGCATATTGCCTTTTGGATATAACTACATATCGGTCGTGTCTGGTATCCAGATAATGATATTCATATTTGGATTGGAGTGGTTAGCCGGGGATAACGTTGTCGTCTCCCTCATTGTGCTGGTTGCATATTCTTCAGATTTGTCATTTGCTATTAGGACTTATTTTCATTATTTTGCCTTTATGCTCAAGCATGGGTCGTGTGCATCAAGCGTAGGTCCTTCCGTCCAGAGATTTTAAGGCATCGTTGGCTTCCATTTAGGCTCACATCTTCCCTGTCAAGGCGAGCGCCGTATTTGGCATGGAGTGATTTTTATCTCCATTTATTGTTTAGTATGCTCTGTAGTTATCTGTTCATGTTTTTTGTGTCCTTAATCATTTCACTTCTGTTGTCATCTTCTAAGTATAATATTTTAGTGAACTTTGTTTTTGTTTTATATATTATATCACCCA
This sequence comes from Octopus bimaculoides, assembly GCF_046866305.1. Classification (NCBI taxonomy): domain Eukaryota; kingdom Metazoa; phylum Mollusca; class Cephalopoda; order Octopoda; family Octopodidae; genus Octopus; species Octopus bimaculoides. The sequence goes on along the minus strand of NC_142934.1, from coordinate 88,350,629 downwards.
CTTGTATATAGAAAAACGCGTTCTAATCTTTTCGTGCTGCCCCATTGCATGCAGTAGCCACCGACATTTTGTTTCTGAGCTGTTTTCTTGTCCAAAAGTTTTTATTTTATAGTAGTTGTCTTTCAGTGTCAAGTCACGATCTTCTTCTGAGTGTGGTAGGTATATTCTGTCTTGAGGTGGTGACTTCTGTATGCTACAAATAGTTTCCTACTTTTCTCAAAGTTTCTCGCTTTACAGAATCGTTAACATATCAACCGAAACGTTTAGCAACATTTCGTCCGTCTTTATTTCCTGAGTTCAAATTCCACCGGGGCCAACGTTGCTTGTCATCCTTTCCGGGGCGAGAAAACAATTACCTGTTGCACTCCAGATTAAGCCAGAACTTCAAATAAAAACCTGAGCACCTCTATCTGGGCCTTCTATCTGGATATGAGCTCATATAAGTAAGTATTGGTCGAAATATGCACGTCATTAATTTGGTAGTCAAAGTAACTAACGGTTCTAACGTCTTCGTAATAGACTTTGTAATTATTTTTCTTCCATTGATGTCAGTTTACGTTTATGAACCACTGATTACACGCCCCATAGAGTCAAAAGACATATTCTCAGCATCCGGCAATGAATTGGACCAGACGTAATGGTACAAATCTTTGAGGTGTTATAGCAAGTCTTCACTTGTTGACAAATCACATCAAAATAGTGCATATGCTGATGCAAAAAACTTGTACACAATTACACAAAGACAATGAAAAAAAAAAACAACGAAAATGTAATTATTATCATCAAATTTTATTGAACCCTTTGCAATCCAATAAAATTGATTACACGTGTACGTATCAAGAACGAAACATAACACATTCTCATTTATCCTATTAAATTTATTTCTAACAGTTTATTAATTAATAATCATGGTAATTTTATTGGGCACATTAAATATTTATCAGCTAGTTCCATTGTGCAAAATATGTGAATCTGCTATACATTGTTCTACTAAACACAAAGTTATAAGTAGGAAAAAAAGATTTCGTAAAAGTTGCGTAATATTTCAAACTGTTTCAAGCATAAGTGCTTGATTACTTCACAGAGACGTAGCACCAATGGCAGATTTACCAGTAGATCTCTTCTCATTACCTAACACCGTTTTTTTATGAAGTAGTAACAACATGTTTTTAAAGATATTAGCGATGGGGTGGGGTGGGAGGGGAAGTATTCATAATGAGAAAACGGGAAAAAGACAATACGTACATTGACTACCAAAAATGTTAGCATTTCTTTGCTCCTCCAGTAAAAATACCTATTTGGTATAATTTGTAACCAATTTACACAATAAGTCAATCATGTATACGAAAAATCTAATTATTAATAAAAAAAACTTTGGTAGTAAGTAAATCCTTTTGGATGCTGTTTTCTGCTATGTTGTCTTTTACGTTGATACCCGCTGAAGAGGTAAGAAAAATATAATCTATCGAAAATTCGTAAGTATAAAAATACCCACGTAATTAAAGAACGATGAAAAATTATGAATAAAACCAAATATTGGAGAAATACTTTGCTTAAGTAATTGGATACGATATAAACGCAAAAACATTAAGAATAATTACAATAATACCTGCAAAAACAGCGAACATCCTATTATATATTGTAAGGAACGAAACTTGGAAACATAAATGTATTTAAAAGACGTCAATTAAGTGTGTGTCTCAAGATGTAAGAAATTATTTATTTGAATGTGTTGTATTGGATGGAAAGAAATCTATGAAATGTTGAATAACACAATATGTAATCAATTTCATTCTATTTTTGAATCTCCCTTCAGTTTTTTTTATGAATTTCAATTAAAATATGGAGCACAAGAAAATTGTCAGTACCTAGTTAGGCGGTATTGTGTTTTTGACGCATTATACAAAGGTATAAGTAATGCTTTCCCACACTTTCTTTTTGTTACATTTTCTTTCTGTTTTCAGTTAATGAGGCCGGTTGTACATTTCCATTATGACAAATGTGCATCTCAAGATCGAATCTCATTTATTTATTTGTTATTCTGTAAATATATCGGTTTCAAATTTTGCCACAAGGTCAGCAATTTCAGGGAGGGTTAAATCGATTACACCAACTTCATAGCTGAATTGGTAATTAATTTATCGACCCCGAAAGAATGAAAGGCAAAGTCGATCTCAGTGGTATTGCAACTCAGAACGCTATGACAGAGGAATGCCAGCTCACCGTCTACTCTGTAAGTATAGCAAAGTATGAAAAGAACCCAAAGTAATACATGTAACCACTCCTCAGTCAGTTGTTAGTTCAACAACATGTTCCCCATCGCAAAAATACTGTCTCAACTCGATAAGGGTTACAAGTGACTCTTGTAAAACTTATAGTGATGACGTTACACCTACATTAAATGGCTAAATTAACTCCCACAGTTGCGCTGAATGGTGATATGAAATTCCACGTATTACGGCAGAACATCATTTTAATTAACCATGATTTGCGGCAGAATGCGGTTTATCGTCGATGGAATTGTTTAAGCCATTCTGTTTGGAGGGTACTGTATCTGGTCCCATTTACCCGAACTTGTTGCGAGAATCCTCGTGCTAAGCATTCAAGAAGACCTTGAACATATAGGATTTTATTTCCAGTAAGATGGAATAACAGTAAAGGATTATATTGATGCCTCATGTATTTAGAATTTCATATATAAATTTCTATATATGTTCGAATAACAAACTTTGCGTAAGTAGTACTATTGATATGAAAATCTGTATGAAATACTGTATTCCGGTTATACAATACTACAAACTGAGAGGAATTCCAAATATTAAGCAAATATTATGAGTCTAATGTGCCAGAAATATATTGTCTAGGTGTCAATTCATGTGAGACAAACACTACCGGCCAACATTAATATTACTTCTTTTACCATCACTGATACTTTGTTTTTTTTTTACAAGGTAAGTTATTTTACGCTACTCCAATAGAACTGTAAGCAAACTAAGCGATTAGTGATCAATTATTAAAGGGATTTAGAAAAACCCCCACTTATCTGAGGCTTAATATTTTGCTAAGAACCTTTTTGCACTAGGACATTAAGATATCCATTGGATTTTTCCATCAGCAAGATGGCAAAAAATACAACCAAGACAGACTGATAAGTGTATATGAAATTACAGATTGGTATGATAATAGATATGGCGTAAACTTTTGATTTAAACATGAAAGCAAAGCAGAATCTGCGAACAGTTTGCAAAGAAACACCTAACAATGCCATTTCAGTCTTGTTTTATCAATACATAGAAAGCTATGAGCGATGTTTTTTTCTAAAAATATATTTAGTCATCTCCTTCACAATGCATTATATTGTGTCAATTGTTTTCTTTGTTGTAGTTGTTATTGGTTGGCTACATTTAAGCAACCCTGATAGCGCGTATTTTTGGTAAAAAAATAACATCTTGTGCGAACTTCTGTTTAGAGGTAAATCTATCACTATATTGTAACGTAGTACATTTCCTTCTATAACTCCGAATGATTCTGAGCCGCATGTGGAGTCAGAAATATCCTTTGTCGAACGATTAGAAACCGTACACTTCGTCATTGTATTGGCAAAAATGATATTCTATAATTGTAAATTTGTATTCATATGCTTTTGCTTTGTTATAAGTATTGAAATTTGAACGATCATTGTGGCAAAATGGAAACAAAAACCCTGGTGCATTGTGGTGAGGCCGTGTTTTCTGTGGCTAGTCGTTAGAAATGCTGATGTCGTCCAGCGGATTCACGATATCCCCAACAGTCACTACAGCAGATCGATGTAAAACATGGCCGAGCAACTCAAGTTGCAAGGGTTTGAGTTCAGATGTTTAGTTTACGGAGACACAAGATACAGGTCCACCACAAAATGCGTGAGAATATGTGATCCGGTGACCTTCAAATGCCATTTGGCTTTTGGTTCTCCGTATTTGTCCCAATCGGTACTTGCGACTGAGTCACCGCGGGAACGTTTTAATCGGTCGCGTACAATGCAAATGATGTTTTGGGGCACACTGCCATAAGCGTTATGCATACCATATCCTGTGGCCATCCATCCATGAAAGGTACTATACAATTTTTTTAGTTGGGGCTACGCATTAATATTCCTGTCCCTTTAACGTATGTCACGGAAATTAAGTAAAATAAAACGTCTGTTCCACACATCTAATTCTTCTTCTTATTATTATTATTATTTTCTTCTTCTTCTTCTTCTTCTTCTTCTTCTTCTTCTTCTTCTTCTTCTTCTTCTTCTTCTTCTTCTTCTTCTTCAACACTTATCGCTCCACCTACTACTCTTCGTCGTCTGAAATACAATTTTCAAATTAATACATCTATCTAGGTCTTATACGGGCTGAACTGTTGTATCGAGTAAAATAAACAATAACACAATTACTTCCTAACTCTAGAATTATTATGCTTCATGACTTTCAAAATATCAGAAGATTAACTTCAACATAAAATTCAAATAAAGCTGATCTGCATTCTTTAAAGATTTTCAAGAAAACCGTTATACGAGGTTAACTAATAATCTCTAATATTTGGTTTTCATACTTAAAATTGAAATTGTTATGAAAATATATTTAATAGGGAACAGATAATTTATAAATTTACACAACTTTTATTGGAATTCTTAGATATACTGTATAGGAATATTGTCTACATATGAATATCAGTATTGAGGCCTATATTACTTAGTGCGGAAGATTTCCCATATCATGCACAATAACTCATACAACACCGGAATTCCCGATATATTTAGAAATAAACGAAACTATATTAATGTGCATAATTCATTTGGAGTCGGACATTGAATGTTGTTGCCTATTCCGTCATAAAGCATATTTAATAGCTTGGTAGTGTGTCAAGAAGTCCCATAGATAACAGATTTAAATCAAATATTCTCATCGAAGATAATTGACAGTGGGTTGATTGAGTTTGCATAACACTAAACATTCTGACAAAGATCAATCGAAGAAAAGATTTGAATAGGAGCCAGCATAATCAAATTGTGTGGTTGCTAGGGAGTGAGGTATTAAATAAGACTGGAAAACTTTGAAATTAATTAAGATATCTTGGTGTGATTGAAACCACGATTTATTGCATGTAATCGCCATTACATAAAACTTTGAATATTTCTCTTCAAGATGAATGCTTGTCAGCTTGTAAGAAAGACCCCATTTTATTTGATGTCTTAAAGATAAGGATTTTCGTTCAATAATGACAGTCATTGTTCAATATTTAAAATGCTAATGCAAAAGGAATGTGTTTATATGTGTAAAGTGGCTATAAAATCCGCATCCTCTCGATAGTTAAAACTAGCTCTATGACACATTCATTTATCACGTGACAACATTCACACACCATATCATTGATAAATAATCTTGAATCGATACATATTACTGTTATCATTTATAGAGATTGCTGTTGCAAACATCAAGCGGATACTTAAAAATTCTAGTTTAAAAGACCCACATCTACCGAAATTTGAATAAAGTGACATAGGAATATGGAAAAATCAAAGCAAAAGAAACACGTTTAATTATTTAGGTTTTTCTTTACTAACTTTTCATTAGATGTATATTAACGAAAATTGATCGATTTTCGGATACACCATCTCGTTCTACACTTGAAAAGAATGCGATTAGACGGTGAAATTACTTCGATCATTGATCGTATAATTAAGGACCATAAAATTACAGAAGTCATTTGCTGTAGATTTCAAGAAATAAGCACAACTTTGTAACTCAGAAAATCATTCAGTTGGACGTTTAGAGAATAAAGAAACTTTCCTTGTCGTCTATTCACGAATACATATCTGAAGAAATATGAAGCATTTTAATGTGTGTGTGTATGAAAAAAAGAAAGAAAAGAGACGACAAGTGATAAATAACGAATTATCTTATGAGCTTTATTAGCTTACAGCTGTTTCCACAACAGGATGAGTCGGAATCATGGTTGAGTGTCTCAGTAACACCTTACAGCTTCATCAGAGCCTCGAACACGAAGTGCCTCTTCATGATAGCACTACATGTTTGAGGATCTGATGAAACTCTAAGGTGTTACTCAGGCACCCAACTATGAGTCCGTCGCATATTTTTGTGGAAACAGCTGTAGGCTAATGGAGTTTATCAGATAATCGTTTAATGCTACGTCATCTCTCTTCTAGTTACCGCTCTATACTCGACTGAAAACATATCTAACTTATAGACGTACATTCTATATTCAACACTCTATATCCACTGCTGCTGCGTTTCATAAACACGTTTTCGGTTTTGGAGTGCCATGGATATTATCATATACAAGCACACAATACAACAGTATTTAGGATGATAGACTCACTTTATCGCCGTTGTAATTCTCCAACGGTCTCCGATTCTTAGTATTCTTTAGTGAATGTTATTCTGTAAGTATCCTTAGGAACACGTCTCCTTTTTGCAATACTTTCACACATTCTGTCTACGTACGTCGAAAGCACAGCGGAATATCATGAGCAAACTTGTGTCTTCTTTGATTAAGAAAATAATCAATAAAACATTCTTATGCAAATCAGAATTTGTCTGAAGTAAATTCAATATGTAAATGCTTATAAAAACTTAAATGGAAATTGCCTGAAAAGTTATACTACTTTTTCATCCATACAAAACCGATTCAAGCTTATGCAGAATTCTTACACCACATTCAATTGCAGAAGAATATCCCAGTAACTAGTTACCAAAAATTTCCTGTAGAAATGTTTAAAAATTTGGAAAACAAAAGGCAATAATTTCAATAAGATTAGTTGATAGCAGAAGCAATGCATATTGAAGGATATCTGGTTGCTGAAGTGAAAAGGTGAAAACACTGTTCTTTTAAATCATTAAAATTCCTTAGATAAACATTTTCCGCTCAGAATTTAGTCAGTAACAATAACAGAGATAAACTTACTTCTTATGCTTTTAATATTCTGTTTTAGTGACAACACCTACATCAGTGTCTCTATTGTTCCCACGATGCGATTAACGGATCGTATAGATGTCCATTTCTGTGATATTAGAATTTTTATAGTCTGGGTGTATCAGTTAATCTCTTGAATAATCCAAGATGATCAAAATATTCATGAATCCCGATATTACATGGAAAAGAACTATCGTATAAGTATTTAAAATGCAGGAACATTCCTCTGAAGTAATTTACATCTGTTGTAGTTTCAATAGATAGAAACACTTAAGGAACGATTTACTCTCGTTAAGTAGAGCCAGGATAGAATGCTTGATACAGAAAGCGATAATTAGATATATTATTTTGATTGATATTAATCTCTTGATCTACCATCGATAATATGTGTCACAACATTTGCCGTTGTTTTTATTTGTTAATTCCTTAATTGCCTACGGTAAGCTCTTCTACTCCAGACGTCGGTCATTACCTTCATTCGGCCATGAAGCTCAGAAAATAACGTCTATCGTGTTTGTTACAATTTATTTTAGATTCTCGTGTTTGAAAGATTTAACTTTGTACCGCAGCATAGAATTGCATGGCTATTTATAAATAGGTTTACCTCTTAACATATTCTAAAGTAGCGAAAATATGTATTCTAATTAAATATAAAAATGCAATCTTCCGATAAAATGTCAGTAAAGAAAATTTAGCTGTTTTATCTATGATAATTTAATGTGTGTATTGCTAATACAATCAATTTAAATATTAAGAACTGAACAAAATATGTTCATGTCAACTATATCAATGGCTGTAAACACATTTTATAAGTTAAGAGTTTTTTTCGTTTATATTTGTTAAAATTCGTATCGAAAGGAAGTTATGTAATTTAAATTATATTAACTTGGGGAATATATTTACATGTATAAACTGTTTAATCTATTTTCTATTTACACGGATATACTTCAATGTTTTTTTCTATCAATACGGTTTTAACTTGTAAAATAGATGGCGAACAAATGTTATTTTTGTAGATCTGCTTCCGGATTAATTGTATTTTAAAATTATTTTATTATTAAAATTTGTTTAGTAATTGTACGTTATGTATATGTACATATACGCATACGTAAGACGGAATATATTTATGGATGTTTTGAGAGTCAATATTTGTTGCCAATAAAAATAACAGTTATTATACGAAATACAGGAAAGTTTCCAAGTATAAAGCCACTAATACGGTGACCAGAAGTTTACACTGATCAACCACAATTAACTTTCTACAATAGAAGTGATACCAATTAATATAGGAAACCACAAAATAGCCTTCAGAAAATGTCAATCAATATTTCATCAAATCATAACATACTCTCATTAGAATAAAGGAAGAAAGTCTCTGGATAATGTGTATCTAGATTGTTTTTACGGCTGTAAAAGTTATAATCAAGTTTTCTTTTGATTAAGTTAATCTCTAGTTATTGAACTATGGCCACACGACAGCACCGCCTTCAATGTATCTTATCAATATATGGAGCTTCTTCAAGCTTCATGATTAGATAATACATGAATACTCCCACATGGTTAGCTCAGTCGTATTGGTGAAAGAGAACATATTCTTATTAGGTCGAGGAAAACAATGACCTTCAAAAGTCCAGGCCAGAACATTTTCTGTCATGTACGCATCTCGGTAAGTTGTTGTTTCAAGTCTGATGACGCTTTGCTCGCTGCAGCACTCACGGTAAGCAGGTGTATTAATTTGACGCACGGGAAGACTGGAAAAGTCTCTTACGTCTTGAGCATACGCTGTTCGACAGAAAGGATTAAGGATGAAAACAAAGAACAGGGAAAGAAAATAGTGTGTAGGGATTAGCGGTTCAACATGATGAAATAACCATATATATATATTGTAGAACGCACTTGCCCACGGTGTCACGCTGTGCGTCTGAAATTGGAACCATGTGGTTGGGAAGCAAACTTCTTAACCCTGTCACGACTGTACCAACACAGCCACGAATCAATTTCTGTTGAATGTCATATACACACTTTTACTTGCACGATGTGATTTCTGCACTCGTATCTGACAATTAATATCATTTTTCAGTTCAAAAATATTATTTATTTGAAAGAAAATGCTGAAGACATTCGTATCTGACATACCTCGATTCGATAAATTTAGTTTTATTTTATTTAATCTTATTTTAAATTCGCAGTCTTATCACATAAATGAAGTACGACTACTTTTTTTGCATTCGGGGGATTCTTCTCATGTCCAAATGAATCTCTAAAAATCCATTGTCGCTGAGTACACTACCCATCTGCAATAAACGAACAAAACTTGATTAAACTACTATAGCCAAAAAATGTATAGACTTTGGAATATATGCAAGTGAAGAAATGTAGCTGTTTTAATCACTGCCATAATACAGAGTAACTCATTGATATGTCAACGATGTCTTTTATACTGTTACACACTGAACTAAATGGCCAGTGTAATAGACAGGGTTTACTAGCATATGTCGACTATTGCATACTTAGAAACTATTATGCGGATTATCTATAGGGCTATATTTGAAAATTTTATAAATGGTGACAAAAGGATTTTAGGATTTTAAGTCATTATTGGACAATCTTACCTATAACCGCAATTTTGTAACCGTATGGAAGTAGATGTCTAATGAAGAAGCAAATATATTTGAAAGTGTTGATGCTATATTACAGCTAAATATGTGAATATCTATGAGAATATATTTCGGCTCAGACCAGTCACGGGTAATTTTCACTGCTTCAGTCGACTACCTTTGTAACATTTTTTTTTTCGTTGAACATTCTGTTGCTCATAAAAAGTATCGGAAGTCAAACCTAAAGATATGTGTTCTTGGGAATCGTAAACATCCTAACCAGCGAATGTTAACCTTCTGTTTACGTTCGATCAAATACTTAGTTAAGGATACCATATATTGGAACACTGAATCAGTGAAACATTGATTTCCAATGTATTGTGTAATAGTCACAGTTAGCAACTGAATGCATAATAGTTGACTTTTAGAATCAAGAAATTTTAAGAATTACGATCAGTACAGACACTGACAAAAGCAAAATCCATGATTCATAAACATCAGATTGTTGCTGCAACTTTGATTAAACATTTGAAATTATTTTGATGCTTATCAGAAAATATTAAATCACGCTGGGTTAACAGCAATTATTTAAGTTGACACGACATGTTTTTGGAAATTAATATGGCGGTATAATTGTAAATATTTCATTGCTATTTTTTCTGAATAACTGCTGCAATGTCTGTATGCTGAATATTTATTTGTTGCGTGAATTTTGCATACTATTATTGTGTTGCTTCATTCTAATGTGTTCTTTTAAACACAATTTGATTTATTATGTAATTGTTTCGAAACATTTCGATGTGTCAGACTTCAAATATAATATTTTGTCAAGTAAAACCCGAATATTATGGGATTATTTTTCTCTAAACCTTGCATATATAGGTGCAGACATGACTGTTTGGTGTGGTAATCACACGGTTCGGAGTTCACTACCATAACGTGGCAACTTGAGTAATTGGGCAAGTGGCTTCTGCTGTAGCCTCGGGCCTACCAAATTTAGTAGACAGAATCACACACACTCATACACACACGCATATATATATATATATATATATATATATATATATATATATATATATATATATATATATATATATATATATATATATATATATATATATATATATATATATATATATATATATATATATATATATATATATATATATATATATATATATATATATACATACATATATATATATATATATATATATATATATATATATATATATATATATATATATATATATGTATATATATATATATATATATATATATATATATATATATATATATATATATATATATATATATATATATATATATATACATACATATATATATATATATATATATATATATATATATATATATATATATATATATATATATATATATATATATATATATAAATATATGTATATATATATATATATATATGTATATATATATATCTATATATATATATATATATATATATATATATATATATATATATATATATATATATATATATATATATATAGATATATATATATATATATTGAAGCTCAAGAGTACGAACTTATGAACGTATGTAAATCAGTCTGTTTTTTCCTATACTTGTAACCTCCAATAAATTTGTTGAGTGCCTTTCTTTCGTTTGTCCACTCACTCGTATGTATGTATACATATACATATACATATTCTTTTACTTGTTTCAGTCATCTATCTATCTATCCATCCATCTATCTATCTATCTATCTATCCATCTCTCTCTCTCTCTCTCTCTCTCTCTCTCTCTCTCTCTCTCTCTCTCTCTCCCTATATATATATATATATATATATATATATATATGCGCGCACGTGCGTGGGTATGCTTGTCTTTGTGTTTTTGTCTCGAAATACCACCTGATAACCGGTGTTGGTTTGTTGACGGCCCTTTGATTTAGCGTTTCGGCACAAGTGTCCGATAGAATATGTTCCAGCTTTCAAAAATACAAAGCATTTCGGTTGATTCGTTCGATTCCTATAAACTCTGCAAGCTTCTGTTATGCTTCTGACCGAAACATAACAGATAAGTGATATATGCTATTAACAAATAATAAAACCTAACAAACGTCATTGTTAGGCTAACCGCACGTTATTTGTTTCAAAAAATGGGTTTAATTTATAAATAGATGCGTTCTCAAACACAGAAATGGATGACAAGGTAACTGAAAAGTAACTTAGAACGAGCAAATTCATAAGGGAATACATTATTTTCAGTAGAAATCTATGCAATAACTGGAACCATAGAAATCATGTTTAAAGGAACAAGTGGAACACATAGAATGAACATTAACAGAGATGTACAGTATTAATCGAATCAAGATATATTCGGAAACTTTCCCTATTTCCTAACACTGACAGTAAATTATATTATTAGTGTGTAATAATATGAAAACACGCCCTACGAATTTCGGCGGAAATTAAGGATAACACAATAAGCTATTAAATGTCAACCCTTCACATAAGAATTTGTTATTTGGTTATTACTGGAGTAACGTAAGCTGAAATAAACCATTATGTAACATAAATACCAGACGTTCTCTATCATATGATTAAAAAAAAGCGATTGTATGTGTTGCTTTAATCAACGATTGTATTATTTTCCTTTCTACAATAGAAATATTATATATTAATAAACTCTACATATTTTAGTACATACAAAATAACTGTATATATATATTGCAATTTTGAAACTCTCTTTTAGTTCCATAAATCGATCAAAATTATTCATGTGACTAAATATATTTCTAATAAAAAACAATCTTGGGAATTATTTCATCTAATATTCAATAATAATGTGTCTCCAGTAATATTTACATAGTCTGTCTTTTGCGTGTTTATATATTTACATATGTGTTGCTCTCATTGTATGTGCTTGTATACTGTTCGACATTTTGCTGTAAATGAATAGCATATGTCACCAGACAACCTTTGATTATAGTATACTGTAAGCTTTCATTGCAAGTGAAAATGTGTTTTACATTCGTTTAGTGTTTATTTTTTCCAGCTTTAAACATTTTTATGTTTTTCTTTCATTATTTCTTTACAAAAGCTTCGGCAGAATTGAATATATGTCTGACATTGGACTGAAACATAGAGAGATAATTTCCTGTCACCTGCGCTGTTGTAGACGAAATCGAGTAAAGTATGAAGATAAATATAGCCTAAGTACTATATACGTGCACATATCCCTGCAGCTACTGAGGAAGGCAGCCGTTCGAAATGCTAGAAATAGTAAATAAATATTTGTTAAATTTTATCCTGCTGCCCGGTCCTCTTAATATCATGACTAAAAGGTGAAGGGACAATAATGTCTAGAACATTTATGATCACGGGTATACCCAATCAGGATATTCTAGCTTTAAACAATATCGGTAACTACGGTAACAACAATACTTCTGAATGTTTCCTAAGCTGACATAGCACACTAGCTCTATCCTGAATAATTATCACACTTTCAAATACGATCTTCCAAATATATTCTAAGCTGATAAGATGTGAAGTGGCATTTACGATTTCCGTATATTACGATAAATATATATCGATTTGTCTGAGTGATTGCTAGCCATATATTTACTGGTTTAACAGCACATAAATGTTTACGCTCAATTTAATAAGACAATGATACTCTAATCACAGGGACATCCTTATAATATACAAATCATAGCTTATATATTATAAAGTTGGTGTGTCAATTATTGATAAATTTGATGTGACATCCTGTTAGTGGAACGGATACGTCATGCCGAAATTCTACGGCAATATTTAAATAGATGGCTTTAGAAATGGCGTACAATGGAGTATTTTGATATAATTTCCATAGTTCATCAGGCAAATTAGAAAGATGTGAATCTACACAATGAATTTAAGGAGACGTGTAAGAATGGGATACAAATGTGAGAAGAAAAGATGTGATAATGTGGTGAGTGATACTTGTCAAAATTATAGTATAGACCAAGTTTGGTGTAATGAAGGCAACTAGTGTTTCCTTGTTTCATTTCTAGCCTATATCTCTTGATGTTAGATTCTGCAAAATGTTTTGCTGTTAACGCTCTTCGACGAGATCTCTAGTAAAATACTTATTCACTAACGAGCGATGGGAATACACGCATATATGAAATTTGTAAATCGCTGGTTTGTTTGAGTCAAGCGTAAACATAATTCTGTAACAATAAGATAAACTGAAAGCATATTCCTTATGTCTTTGTTTATATGAAAATTCACATTGTGCTTAATCGTAATCGGTTGTCACTGGACAAAACCTATAAGCTCCATTCATTTTGGTTGATCTATTATCTTGTAAAAGGACGTTTTTTAAATCTAACTTGGATAAACTTGTTATTGAAATACTATATAGAATTCCATCAGAGAGAAGACCTATAATGCATTTTCTGCGATGCTAAAATGTAATACAATATTTGGGTTGACATTCTGCGACTTCCAATCTTTCATTTTCAATTTACAATTTTCAAATTTAAACGCGTGTAGTTCTCGTGTTAATGGTATGGTATCAGTATATATTTTTTTCACGTGAGATAAATGTGTGTTGAAGTACTGTTTCTGTTTGTTATTAATGAAGCCTCCGCAGTTAAATCTCGTCTCTTAACTGCGGAGTTAAGAGTGTTTCCATTTTCATCGACTGACGAATTTTGAATGATGTAATCCACGAGATACAACATACATTAGTTAATATTGGTTTCAAATTTTGGCTCAAGGCCAGCTGTTTTGGGGTTGGGGCAAGTCAATTGCATCAAACGCCTACGTATTTTATTCAGAACTGAAAGATGGAAAACAGAGTCGACCTCGGCTAAATTTGAACTGATGACGTAGAGCGGAAGAGCGAAATGCCGCCAAACATTTTGTCCTGGGTGCTGACGGCTCTTCCACTACACTGCTCTCGTTCAAAATTAGTTAAGAAAATTAGTTACTTCATTACTTCAAAGTCTGCTATTGCAGACTTAATGAAAAAAATTTGGTAAGACATCGCAGAGCACAGGAGGTAGAAACCGTTCTAATGATTTAATTAAAACATAACTCACTCTATACAACAATCCAAGTAATTCAGTAAGATTGGTTTTACAAGCATAAATTTAAGCACTAGATATTAAGTATTCCAGATCATTCATACAAAATAGTGAGCATAGACAAAGGCGTAATTTTAATATATGATTAAAAAAATATTTTGGGTCCAGTTTCAGACACATGCATTTATATATAAATGTGTATAATATTTTAGTTACAGATAAGGATACACACACACACACACACAGACACGCACACACAAACACACACACACACACACACACACACACACACACACACACACACACACACACACACACACACATCTTTAGTTTGAATATATTGTCGTCTAAATTACACAAAAATGAAAATAACACTGACATCTCATTTTAACAGATATATTTATCAAAATTACATAAAAATATATTGAAATACTGAAGAGTAAATTTATTCAATAAAATTGCCATTGGCTTCGACTACCACCTCCAGCCGACTTCGGAATTTCCTGCAACTCTTTTGGACAGTCTCTTTGAATAAGTTGGTGAATGCTGCCATAGTCCTTGCTTTCAGTCATCTTTGGTGTTATAAGCAGTGTTGTAGGTCTCTCATTCAACTGCACCCGACACATAATAAGCAAGAGGCTTGCAGTTTGTTGAGTTAGGTGGTAAGATGTTAAGGGTGATGCGGTCACAGAAATTCTCTAACAGCCATGACTGGGGTCTCCTGCACGTGTGCCAAAATGCAGATATTTCTGTTGCCAGACATAGAGTCTTCCAGCAGCCACCCACTTAACATAGGACTACCTCCTCCAGGCACTTGATCTAGATTCCGTATCACCACTGGTGGTTACGTAGCCACCACTAGTGGTCGCTCCACGCACCATGATGTTGAAGGGATGTTTGTTCTTTATCACTCTCGGTACATGTCTTCAGATTGAGCTGTCGTCAGATTGCCACCCACACACTCTGAAACGTTCGTATTGGAGCTTCTGGCGCGAATACCAAACAAAGCAACGTGTCATTTCCAAACTTCTGTAGGAGTGAATTGCGTCATAGTGCTGCTGTTTTGCTAACAGAAGATGCCCAACTAACCCTACTATATTTTGTAGTCGTCAAAATCAAAAAGAAACAATGCACATACGTGAAATTAAAAATATATCATTACGACAATTTACCCATCGCATCCAGTATATATGTGTAATAGTATCTGTACGTATGTGTGTCTATGCATATATATATATATATATATGTGTGTGTGTGTGTGTGTGTGTGCGTGCGTGTGTATATATATATATATATATATATATATATATATATATATAGGGAAGGAGAGAGAGAGAGAGAAAAAAAAAGAAGAAAGGGGGAGAAAAGAATGCATATGCACATATATATATGGATATATATTGATTCGTGTATATAGATATGCGTGAGTGTTTGCGCTCGCGTATGCGTATGTGATTGATGTATACTTGAAAGTGCAATCAGCGTACTTTTTTTTAGAACGCTTCTTTGTTGTCAAAAATTCAGTCGTTTCAGTTTTACTTTCCACTAAGTAAGATGTAACATATGAACTCTTCGGAACTCCGATGACTGATATAGTTTTTTTTTTTCGTATTTTTGCAATACTCAGCATATGGTATGACTGATGTATGAATACTAAGTAGTTGTAAATGTAAGCAATATTTTCAACCTAAGTTAGCTGTCAGAATATCGTGATTTCTGCTGGCTTCTTTTATATGTATATATATATATATATAAATGTATATATACATACGACCATTACTCAGATATAACTTTTGAAAACATCATAGTAAATTCCTTGCGTGATATATTGTATGATTACCAACCATTTCTTTTTTGTGTGTGTGTTCCTAAGTATTGGAGGAAATGAAAGCTTAATAGAAAATTAAATGTATTGTCTATATTTTCTTTACTTTTATTTCTATTACATTGATCTCTTAGTATGAAATTTAAAATGTTGTTGGACAGATAGATATTTTTGGTAATTGAAAAAAGTATATAAAGTTTGGTTTCAGATATTATTATTGATGTTTGTTATATAATTTGTGTTGATGCAAGAACCAAATTTCGATATTATAAAGACAAACATCTAAGTACATAGAAGGAAACAATCCTAGGTAATATCAGGCAATATTGACTGAGATGTTGTTAAAACGTGAGAATACGGATTACGTGACAGGCCAATCACCTTCCGTAACATTGACAAAGTGAAAACGTAAGAATCTTAGAGAAACCTTAAAAAATATCAAGTACATTTTGTGCCATACGATATTCTTCCCCTGTATACAGATAATAAGACCCTTCTGAATAAAGAAATCTGCTCTTACCCATTCAAACATGTACTTTATATTAAAAATACTGTCTATAATATCTGCGAAGCTTAGATTCCGGGATAGGTGAATAAAATATAAATCGGTAACAAACAGGTACCGATGTCAATTCATTGCGGCCGTTTCCAACGAGTCCTATTATTGGTTAATGAGAGCATTACATGATTGTATAGAAACAGATGAATTCATGATCCTCAAACACAGAGGACGGTTCAGGTTATTCAACGTAGTTAACAAATTCACAAAGCAAAAACATTTATATTGATCTTGGTAGCTTTCAGTTGGCAGAATGGGCCTTCATCAGAATAGTGTATATTTGGTAAGAATAAATGGGTTCTTAGTGTTTATAGTAGGGAGAAGAGGTAATTGACACAAACGACCCAATTATCTAAGCTTCTGACGATAGAGCAAGGATCGGCTCCGATCCTCTAGATTTTTTGCCGTAAGTTGTGTACTGGTCAGTGGTGAGAGAAGCAATTAATATCAAGTCACTCTACTAAATTACGAAACGTGATGGGACTTAACTTCGGTTTAATCTTCGCAAAATGTGCAAGGCATAGTGTAATAATTAGGGAATGTGTGATGAAGAGGGGATGATAAGGAGAAGAAGTAAGATAGATGAATCTGAATTTACTTAAATTCATTACCGTATTCAATTTCAAATTAAGAATTAATAATTAGGAATTAATTTGCATTTGTTTTTCTCTTTTTAATTTCATTTCTGCTTTTTTATAGTTTATTTGTTGACTCATTGTAACGCGACGTAAACTTTGACGACTTTTTGACACTCTTTAACGACCATATTTTGAAATATACCTTTTATCATATCGGTATTTACATTGCTGGTTACCTTTAACAATACTTATATAATCAAATAGGTTTAGTATTCCTTTAACAAACCCTGCTGATAACGTTGTCTCATGATTTAACCTTATATAACCTTTGAGTTGAAATGATTATTCTATGACTTAAACTAGGATGTAATTCACAATTTAAAATGTCATGAATCCGAAAATTAACACACTATTAATTATTTCAATAGAAATCTACTCATATCCTAAATAAATTCCTTTTATATACGAGTGATATAAAATGATTTTAACTTTACTACTAGTAGGTTTTTTTTTTCAATTTCGCTCCTCCCTGAGTATAAGATATATACTCTAAGATCTATTTTAAAAATCTTTATGTAGTTTTTACTGTATACCTTACAGACATTTGCAAAACCTTTTATCATTTTTAGCTATATTTATATGAAATTTCGCTATAATTATTTTTATCTCTATTTCTTTATTAATAATAAAGATCCTATTCTAATTTTTTCTATAGATGTAAACCGTTATAAGTTTTAAAAATATATCGTATATATTTTTATATTATTTAGAAAATATTTTTCAAAATTTTTCGTATATTTTTATACTCTCTTATTTTTATTTTTATAGTTTTTATACTTTTATATGTTTTTATGTTCTTTACAATTTTTTATATATCCTTTTATATGTTTATATATATATATATATATATATATATATATATATATATATATATATATATCCTTTGTATATGCCTTTATAAATTATATATATTTTACAGTTTATATTTTATATACCTCATCATATATTTCATGTTTATAAAGTTATATTTTAAATACATTATAAACCACTGTTTCTAGATTCTAATTTTTTACATCTAATACACATCTTTATATTATTTTTAACTAATTTTTTTCTCCAATTTAGTCTAATGATTTTAAATATAATTTATTCGTCACTCATATATCTAATTTCTAAATTTATTTTAATGCTATAACATTATGCTAAATTGTAATAGTCCCCTTTTTCTATTGTTGTTCTGATGACCGCTCCTATTTTATTTTATTTAAACATTTCATTCCATTATTTCAAAAGGACCTTAATACAATAATGAATATAAGTAAATTCAGTTTCCTCTATCTTATTTCCCTTATTACTACCCTATGCCTTGCCCATTTGCTAAAATTAAGCCGACATATAGTCCCATCACTTTGATAATTTAGTAGGCTGACCTGAAATTAATGGCTTCTCTCACAAACAACTTACTTAAGATAAAAAAAATCTCGACGACCGGAGCCGATCCTTCCTCTATCGTTAGAAGCTTAGATAACTGGGTCACTTATATCAATTGCCTCTTCCTCCTACTATAAAATCTAAGAACCCTTAAATTCTTCTTTATTCTTACCAAATATACACAATTCTGAAAAACGTTCATCCTGCCAACTGAGAGCTAGCGGGATCAATGTAAATAATTTTACTCCGTAAATGTGTTAACTATGTTGTATAAGTTGAACTGTCCTCTATGTTTGAAGATCATGGATTCATCTGACCAAAATGGTTCCTACAGATTGATGTAATGTCCGCATTAGCCAATTACAGGAGTCGCTGGAAACGGCCGTAATGAATAGACACCTGTACCTGTTTGTTACTCACTTATGTATATATTTATCTTACTTGGGGTTTAAAAATATTATCCCCATAACTAAAACACAAAAAAATCTCTCAAATGCCATCATTTAAAAAAATAAATTTGGCATCAGTTCTAAGAATAGCCAAACACCTACTGGGGTTTAAGAATCTTATCCCTGCAACCAAAACACAAAACAATTTCTCAAATGTCATCATTTCTAAAAATAAATTTGGCATCAATTCTAAAAATAGCCAAACACATACTGCTGCTGTCCAAAGGAATAGGTATAAAAGACAGAAAACCAGCCAGTCTATTACAGTCTGTTAAAGTCTGTCATACCGGCCATGATGAAATACCACAAGGTATAGAAAATACGTATTCGCCTTTATATATTTAATCCTTTATATTGGACACTCAATATTTCATATATTCAATAAGACATATTCCATATATTCAATAAGACATTCAATACTTTATTTCATTGTACCATCCATTTTAATATTATATATTGTATATACCATATTCTATATCCCACATTAATTTTACAAGAATATAAATAAAACATAAAAAACAGACAGAGTTGGAACTCTTTTAAACAAAATAATATATTCCTCTATACACAATCATACAAACCCCCTTTTTTGTATTTATTTTTACTCATATATATATATATAAACACACACACACACACACACACACACACACACACACACACACACACACACACACACACACACACACACACACACACACACACATATATATATATATATATATATATATATATATATATATATATATATATATATATAAACATATATATATAAATGTAAATATACATGTAAATATGCATACCTGTAGGTATATACCTTTATCTATCTATCTGGCTATCAATACACACACACATACGCTCACACATATATATGTATATATATTTGTATATGTATAAGCATATGTATAATCACTTGTGTGTCTACATATATATGTATATAACTTATATATATATAAACATATATATATACGTGTGTCTGTATCTGTGTGTATGTATGTATGTGTGTTTGAGTAAACATGCGTATTTTGCGTGTGTGGTTTAAACCGATACCACATTTTATTACTCTTCCTCCGGAATTCATAATTCTCCATTGTCTCACTCATGTCTGTGAACACACTTATTAAATATATTATAGCGCAATGGAAGCTAATGCCTATAGACGAAAAACACGTTCACATACATGCACAGACATAGTCGCATACACACATCTCTATCATGTAACCACAAATGGATGAATGTATCATCCCCATCTTTATCTGTGAAATGCAAGTTATAGATTGTAACATAATCAGATAGTGGCTAAAATCCATAATGCAAGGATTAATGGAATTACGTTGACTGGAATCGAGAATTTGACATAGAATATTATTATCTGGGGTGTAATACTAGATGCAATACTTGATGTAATATCTTATTTGAATTAGGTTGGTGAAATAAATGGAGACACATTCATTTCTATGCTGTCTCCATGAGATAAAAATCATATGAAATTAATAGCGACAGTTATGCTTCAAAAATCTTCTTTGGTTTTTCTAATATTCTTCTGACGCCTTCGGAGAAGTATTAAATATCAAAATAGTAGAATAACACATTAAATGCATTTATCGTTTCGCTTGATTCCATTCCATTCTTAATTTCTTTAAAACGACTTTGCATTCCTCCTTCAATTCAATTTTAAAAATGCCTCACAGATGTCGATTTAATCGACTATTTCATTCGGCACATATTTATACGATCGTTCGAAATCAATATATTTCTGATCTGTATGAATTTTATACACTGCACGACAAATAAATTTCTTTGGATTGTTTCTGTTATTTGTTTGACGAAGCTAGCTTAGAAGAATGATTTCTGTCAACTCAATTACGTGACTATAATTCATTTCATAATCTATTTGACTTCGTTTAAGTTTATAATTCATCTCAGGAAGAAATTAATAAGCTATCATTCATTCAATATAATATAAACTGCTTGGATTTATATCCATACAAATACCGTACCACGCACTTCACATGCCAAATTTTCAGTATACAGCTTTACTTTAACAAAATATGCCTTCGTTTGTCACCGAGCCACAAGAATAAGAAGCGAATGCAAACTATAGTATTGATATCGTTCTTTTACAGACAAAGCTTTTTTAACAATTTGGTTCTGTTAACTAAAGAGAAAAAGTGAATGCATCAATTGTAATCAAGAGGTCTGAATATGAACAATCAATCAAAATCCGCTATAATATGAGGACACATTTCGATACGTAAGATGGAAGTGTGCGGGAAGAAAAAGCCAATATTAACAACACAAATGCAAAAACACACTTTTACAGCGCTAGTGTCATCTGGAAGTAGATGTAAGTGTTTTGTTGTGAAACAACAAAAGACATCTCATTGATGTGAGCAGTGGTTTAGTGTGTGTTTTCCTTTTCTTGGAAAATTTTTATCATTGTCAATATAACTTTAGCATAGTAACATACCATGAAACATTTGATTTTTTAGTCAGTGAACTTGAAGCCTATTGTTTGTAGAGACTCTGAGTAAAGTATGTAATAGGGAAGTTTAGACTGTGCGTTGTGCAAAGCGTTGTCTTTCATATCTGTACTGTATGGATAAATTTACTGTTGAACGAGGCTGGATCGCCATCTAATTACAGAAGTATTTCTTCTAAATCATTTTTCGTATGCTTTGTTCTATGTATGACGAGAGATGTTTAGCTTGTAACCTGGTGAGTGTCATAAATAAGAATTATTGGTAAAAACATACAAGATGGAAGACTTAATAGCATCGGGTAGCCGACACAGACGTAATTATTACCGGCTCTTGCTGCAATCGAATAATATGCTTTGGCAGGTATCACTCGATGGAAGATATTTTCTACACGCTCGCGCGCGCACACATGCATACACGATGTGCGTTCGAAAAGTATTTGGTTTTATATCCTCCCGCAAAAGACCAGTGCTGCGTGGTCATAATCCTTTGGGTTTCACTGATGATGGGAATCTATGTTTCATAAGCAGGTCTATAAGTCTTTTATACGTTAGATTCTCGTTATTCTGAATTGTCCCTCACTCTCGTAAAGTTGAACACGTTTATGGATTCATGTTTTATGGTGTTACGTATATTGACATTGCTAGATAATATTATTAGGCAAAGATAATACATATGATCTCCACCCGATGTATATATATATATATATATATATATATATATACACACAGGGTGCCACGGGTAAATTATAACCACTTTATATTGTGTGCAATCTGAGGAAATGTACCGAGAATGTACAGTCAGCGTCATGGTATTTGGAGTGCTCTCTAGTGATGACGACGCTATTCCTCCATTCATATTTTCACACGGCTTCAGATTCAATATGGAGGCCTACATGTGCTTGGAGGAGGTGCTGCTGCACTGTATCAAAGAGGGTGACTGCTGGAAGAACCTATGTCAGGTTATATGACTTGGCAGCATGCCACACAGTGAGGAGAACCCAGTCATGGTTGCCAGCGTCCACATCACCCTTAATATATGGACAGCTAATTCCCGAAACTGCCATCCCCTTGATCATTATGTGTAGAACATATTTGAGTGAGAGACCAAAAAAACACATTGTAACACAAAAGATTAACTGAAGGTAAGTATTATGGCACTATTCAGCATCTTGAACAAGGAAACCATCCAGAAGAGTTTCAGAAGATTCCGAAGTCGTCTGGAGGCCGTGGGTGACGCCAATGCCGATTTTATTGAATAAATTTACTCTTTAATATTTCAAGATATATTCATGTAATTTTGGTGTAATTTAGACGACAGTTTATTCACCGCGCCGCATATATATATATATTTTGTATATTCGTATGTATATTTGTATATGCATGTAAGTGTATATATATATATATGTGTGTATGTATGTATATGTGTGTGTATGTATGTATGTATATATATATATATATGTATATATGTATATATATATATACATATATATATATATATATATATATATATATATATATATATATATATATATATATATATATATATGTATATGTGTATGTATGTATGTATATATGTATGTATGTATGTATTAGGGTGTGTGTTGGGGTATCTATTTAATTATTCTAGTAGCTATATTTTGTTTTTATTGGTAGGTTAATATTTTAGTAAGTTTAAGGTTTTATATTACAATGACACTACGATTTTGATAAAACTAAATCAATAGTAGTATTTTAGTTTATTTCATAATATTATTTAATTTACGACTATTAATATTTTTATTTATTTATTATATATTAGAATTTAATATTTATTAATATGTTTTATAAGATAACTATAGTTTTTTGTTCTTTTTATGTTGTTAGTTATATAAATTTTAAATTTTTCATTCATTTATTTAAGTATTATTATTTCATTCATGCTTTCGTATTCTATTCTCTATTTTAACGTTCTTTTTTAACGTAGTATTTTCGCGCGAACTCTTGCTTAAAACGCTATAGCTATTAGATAACGTCTTAGTTTTCAGTTTGAATTACGGAAAAATTTGGATAAGTACTGTTTTCACTTTGCTAAAGATTTTCTACTATTTGAAAATAATATGTATTCTTGTTTTTATACTATTCATTTGGTTCTTTATAGATTATTTTAATAGATAACTTATTTAACACTATATTATTTAGAAGTTATAGTTTCATTTCAACATAATATTAGAACTTCGATTGGAATAGTGTTGATATATTTTCGATAATTTTTGATTAATATTATTTGATTAATTATTAATCTTTATAGTTTATAATATCGTTAAAGTTTTTTTTAAATCAAAACTTTGTATATATATATAAAGTTTAATCTTATTCTTAATAATTTTTTCTTTCCTAATTTTTCATTCATAATTTTTTCCATTCATAATTTTTTCATTCATATTTTTTTATTATTACGTTTGTAGAAATAAATAATCTTGTATTTTTCTATTATTCAATTGATCTTTAATCATAATTAAATAAACGTCTTTAGCTTTAAATTGTATAGCTTTAAGTATTACACCGGTTAAATATGTACTAATTTTATCTTCATTATTATTTTAAACTTAAACTTCGTTCAACTTGTATTTAAAACAATGATAATTTAAAACAATGATAATTTAGGTAAGATGTTTTTTGTATATAATATACATGTTATTATTATGGATGAAGGGATGATTATTGAATGGTTATTATTTTGATATTATGGTATTTTTTAAATAATAAGTATTTCATATTAATTCATTTGGTACTTATTGTTGGTTGAGATATATATCTAATTATTGTTCTACTTACGATCTGACGAGTAGCGATATTTTTGAATAGAACTTATTTTCGATAATTTCAATTGATTTTAATCGATTTAAATTTCTTTTCTATTTGAAAATTGGTTATGAAACACGTGTAATCTTTTTATTATAATTATCTTATGATATTTACTTTACTTTATATTATACTCATTTATTGTGCTTTTAATTATTAATTTTTCTATATGTGATAGTGGATTTTCATCGATGAGTTCTTGAAAATTGGTTATTTTCCCTAAAACTATATATATTTTATATATACTTTATCTATAAGGCTCAATTTAATTTAAATTTTTTATAAATTGATTTTAATTGAGTTTTTTACCTGTAATTTTGGATTTTGTCCCTAATAATATTATTATATATATATATATATATATATATATATATATATATATATATATATATATATATATATATATATATATATATATATATATATATATGTATATATATATATATATATATATGTATATATATATATATATATATGATACACGTGGTTCTTATCTAGAAGATTTCCAAACAATATATTCTGCTTGTTGATGTGAAATGAAATAAATACAACAATAAAATCCTGACCTGAATGCTAATGGAATAGTGATGTACCAGATAAAGAAAAATAAAGTTTCCGCTTTACTGAAATCATAAAAATAAGTATTGTGGCAGGAAAAACACTTAGTTTTATGAAGCAAGTAATTATTGACGATCATTCCTGATATTACAGTTCTGTATTTAAGAGAAGCGGATTTATGTACATTATTTATATTATTTACATTTGACGAATATTTGTCCTCATCTTGTTAACACAAAGTTTCGGCCGATATACCCTCCAGCCTACATCAAGTATCTTGGGGGAAATTTCGAACCTGGGTTCTCATTCCTAAGGTATGCGTAGGGGTTATAAATCATCGTTAATAAAGACAATTACCATACGAAATACCATTAGTTGGTGCATAAAATGCATGGTATGAGTGAATAGGAATAGAACTAAATTGTTCCTTTATTTTCGATTAAGAAAAATGTGTATTGTTGAAATGCTGAAAAATGAGATATGTTGACTCTCCGAAACGTAGATTATGAAACTGGCAGCAAAATAGCAAACTCATAGCAAGAAACATAGATTAGCAACATGATAGCACATATTTCGTTAGTAGGGATAAAACAACATATAAAGTCGATACCTTGCATTCCTACATGACAGTAGCTATACTTTGTTGATCATTTGGTTCTTATTCTATCTGAAAACTGCATGTGTTATCATACGAGTTCATCTAAATGGAGGTTAAAAAAACTGTGAGCTTAACGTTACACTACAATATATAACGAAAAAGATACTTATGAAAATCTAATATGCCATAACTCATTCACTCATAACTAAACATTTGATTAGGTGTTAATGCTTTGATCAAGTATTTATTTTGAATATTAACTCATCACTAGAGAAATACTTGCACACTCGCCGTCCATTTGTAATTTGTTTTTCTCTATAACTTTTTGATACATTTCCAGTTTACGCAAATTAATGATAATTTCCTACATACACAGTTGTAGATGGTTAGCAATTTGCATAGAGCATGAATATTCATATTCTGATATGTAATATGTTATTCGAAATTGTATTTGATTATGATTGCACTTTCACACTTGCAAAACTATCGCTTATTTTCTCTGAATCTCTTTTTTTGTAACCTTTTTACTCTTCACACAAATATAGTGCATGCATGGATTTGAGTTCAGAGAAGTTTCTTTGCAACCAAGATGATACAAATTCAATCTCACGAGGGTGCAATGGCTTCTACGATAAAACTAGAAGCACGAATGAATTTGGTTGATGCGGACATACCACACACACACATGAATATTCACATACAAACACACATTCACTTACTCCCACATTTATACATAATAATGTTGGTTTTTATATCCAGATATAATAAAACAATTCAACATTAATCTAAGCAGTTACTCTGTATTTTTGTTGAGTATTAATTATGCTTTTCATGAGGACGTCTGACTGTCTACCCTCTTCATGCAAAAATAGAATATATCACTTATTTGTTTCACTCATTAGACTACGGCCATGTTGGGGCACCGCCTTGGTGTACCTTAGTCGAAATAATCGACCTCAGTGATTATTTCCTTTTAAAGCTTAGTACTTATCCTATCGGTCTCTTTTGTCGAACCGGTAAGTTACACGGACGTAAACACGTTACCAGCCGTCAAGCGGTTGTGCGCAAGACAAACACAAGAACAACAGCCACATACACGCACACAAACATACACACAAACACACGCACGTTCACACACACGCACATATACATATATACATACATATATATATAATTCTATTATTATATATATGTATATATATATGACAAGCTTCTTTCAGCTTCCATTTGCCAAATCCACTCACAAGGCTTTCGTCGGTAGTAGAAGACATTTACCCAAGGTACCATTCCTGAACCTATATGATGTTATATGGTATTATAAATGTATGTGTATGCACATATATGCGTGTGAGCGTTTCTCTTTATTCTGATTCTGTGTTGCCGTTATCCTGTGTTGCCGTTACTAAGCGTTTTTGTAATAGTGAGTAGTATTTACATAAACTTCATGAACAACGAAAATGTTTATAATATAATTGAAAAATAAAATCGATAAGATGAAATGGGATAAAATGAATATTTCTCAAATATGTTGTTAACAAATCCTCAAGTGAAGTTATTTCTTTTTGAAGCCTAGTACTTATTCTATTGGTCACTGTGGTCGAACCGCTAAGTTACGGGAACATAATAAATAAATCTGTTTATATAAATATATATATGTATATATATATATATATATATATATATATATATATATATATATATATATATATATATATGTTATATTATATTTATTTATTTATTTATTTATTTATCTAGCGTACCTGGTTGTTCAGATCACGTGTGAACTATACCTCATAATTTGTATAGAATTAATGTATATATGTATGTATATGTATATGTATATATATATATATATATGTATATATATATATATATATATATATATATATATATATATATATATATATATATATATATATATATATATATATATATATATATATATATATATATATATGTATATCATAAATATACAGGGATTAGCTTGAGTTGCTTCTCCAACATACTGAAAATTTAGAAATAGCAGTCAAAGAACTACTGATTCCAAACTACAATTTTTTTCTCTAACGGATGGCGATATTTATGGCACACACGGAACAAAAAACAGAAGAGAAAAGCAAAAAACAAACCTGCCTTTAATTGATTGGGTTCGACGTTTCACGGTTAAGGGTATGAAGTTACCCTATTCCGATCTTCAGCCTCAATATTCTAATAAATTTGAAAGTGTCTAATAAAACTAATATATATATATATATATATATATATATATATATATATATATATATATATATATATATATATATATATATATATATATATATATATATATATATATGTATGTATGTATACATGTATATATATAAATATAAATGTATATATATATATATATATATATATATATATATATAAATATATATATATATATACATATACATATATATATAAATATAAATGTATATATATATACATATATATATATATATATATATATATATATATATATATAAATGTATATATATATATATATATATATATATATATATATATATATAAATGTATATATATATATATATATATATATATATATATATATATATATATATATATACACACACACACACACACATATATATATATATATATATATATATATATATATACGACAGGCTTCTTTCAGTTTCCATCTACCAAACTGAACACTGGCCTAAGTAGCAAATAGCAACGAAGCCATTATAAACGTCAAAGTGTTTTGAAATCAATAATACACGTATTACTGGCATACATTCTCTTGGCAATTTTGCCTCCAGTAACTGATATTCCTGTAACAGTTTTCTGGATATACTCATTGAAATATTATTTTCAAATAAGAATTTATTCGATCCGTTACACTTACTTGTAGAGATTCGTCATAAGACTGAAGGTGGGATAGTTTTTCTCTCTCTCTCTCTCTCTCTTTGTCTTTATTCAGCCCACATAGTTGTATCTCTTTAAACAAGGAGGAGACAGGATCTAGAATCAATTGTGTGTCGTTTGTTAGTAGAAATCCTCATGTGCGGCTGGCATTAATATTATTCATAGAGATGCATTACATAAGTAGCAACATCACAATGTCTCTTTTTCAGTAAGACATTTCAATAAAATTACTAACAGATTTATCAGATTATAAAACTTGTCTCGTAAATGAAAGAACGAAAGATGATAAGTGGAAGGTGTCCGTGTCGGTACATACTATTAATGAATTAGGAGACAACACAGATCATTGATTAGAATTATAATATTTGATTTGTCCTAATCAATATGGTCTTGTTTTATTTTGCTGCAGAAAATGAACGGGTCAACATTTAAAGAAAGACAAAGTCAAAATAAATCGATATAGGACAACAAGAGTTAGAATATGTCGAATCACACAGGCACCTCCCAGGCATTAACGTAACAGATATCTAGAATATTTGTTGTTTTATTGCAGACGAACTTCGTAAATAGTGCAGTATTAATGTAAACATCGTCTGCAGTGATAAACTATGCACTATATGGTAACAATAATTTTCATTCAAATTGTTATGTAAAAACAATCTATAATCATTTGTTATATCTTAAGTGCATTCCTTTGTCAAATACTACAGTTAACAAAGCGGTATTGTACAATGGCTATATAAATCGCCAGAAATTTAGTAGTTGTAGTGGATCAATCAGATATATTTCAAAACAGAGTATAACCGAAGTCCAGTTTCTTATTCACTAAAATGCATTGAATCTGCTATTAAACTGATGTATTGTTACACAATTCAATATCTCCTCTATGTTTTTGTTTCCATATACAAATTAATGTTATAACTACCAAAATTAAGATTACACCTAGCATGTAAATCTGTAGATGATCGATAGAGTTACTATACTTTCTTTTTAGTTTTAGATAAATGTAGAATTCTAACATAGGCAAAAATGTATTCGCGATGTGGATTTCAGTCAATTGAATAGGTACCCGTACATTGCTAATATTATTATATCAACCAGGACGCATTTTGTAAATGTCTCTGCTTTATTTTATAGTAAAATCTAGTAAACTGCATACAACTTCATACTTCTGGAGCATAGAGAGTTATACAGGGTTTCTTCTAATAATCAAGACAGATTACTTGTCATGTTGATGGCATCCTAAAATATATCCCCGAGAATATATCTATCTTACAATATCCCAAAACGGAAGTTCTTAGCCAAAAGGAATCGTATTTTCAGTATTTCAACTCTATATCTGATGTATATAAATTGTAGAACTTATGAAGAAATCATTATGAAATCTATTAGAATTTTTGAAATTTATGGAAGTCTACACAGTTACAATCTTACTTTCAGGTTTCCGAATTACTCTTCAGGCAGGGGTATTGCCTCTGCGCGAAAGAAAACGACTTTCAAACATGGTAGCATAAGAAACGCTAAAAACCGAACCATATACCTTACTTTCATTTGCTCTGTGTTCACCTATTATGAATTAAATTTACTACACTGGTGCTGTGTCGTTCACAACCATAAGCAAATAACAATATAATATATGTCTGTGATTGGTTCAACCGTAACATTAACACTATAGTTATATTCATTCCAGTCAAAACCAATTCCTACGTTACGTGCACTACTGTGTGAAACATTACTCTGCTTCGTATTATCCAACACACAGCACTTTAAGTCTGAGTGCTAAGGCGATATTTTTGGACAACATATATTGGACAACATAATGTAAAGCAACAAGACACCGTGTAAACAAAGATTCTACTGTAATTGTTGAGTTCAGTATTATGGCAGACAAGATTAATGACTCACACACAGACACACACACACACACGCGCGCGCGCGCACACACACATACACATATTCACCGCCAAAACCTATTCAGTAAACATTAATAAGAATGTTTTATAAACTTGGTATGACTAGTTATATTTTAGCGGATATTGTAGATGATTTAATTTTCTCAAAGTTATTATTGGTTCATATTCTATCAGCTCCGGTGGGTTTTATACAATACGTACACGTGAAAGATAAATAACAGAATAATTACAAGTAGAAGGCAAATTAACTTTACGTAGGATTAGATTTTCAGGGTAAACGGATGTTATTAAATTTTGCAAGTCTGTTTGACATCTGATTTACTTTTATTTTCGTTCATCTTTCTAAAAATAATGTCTTTAAAATTAGAATAAAATAAAATAATTTTGGATCGGAACTAGATTGTTTTATTCTGTTTTTTTTTTTTTAATCAAGATGCACAGATAATATAAATACTCTACTCAGGCAACCAAATTAAATAAGGTGTATTTTTTCTCTCTTGCTACCAATTCTGTCACGCTTCGCCTTTCTCAATCAAAATAGAACTCTCAGTATTTAGGTGTTGTACTTATTCTGGAAGATATTTATTGGAAAGATTATAGTTTTCGAGGTTTACAGTGTCATTTTCATAATAAAACCATACTTGCAGGCTATATTCTTCTTCTTCCTATTGTAATAAAATAAGTAACTAATTAAAATATGTAAACTTATAAAGTGTTTCACTAGTCATTCGATCAATGAGACAGTTAACTCGTTATAGTGTTTTCGTCAACGTTTGCAATGTGATTAATGACATCTTTTCTCTTTCCGTTTTCAAAAAAGAAATGAAGCATATGACGGCATATTATTGATAACATCTAAATTACATCGGAAGAATTTTGGCGAAAAGAGCTTGTATTTCAGTCCAATGATTCGTCATACTCTTACTCTGTTCTTTATTTAAGCAAACGATTCATAATGTAAATTTTAAAAATTAGCAAAATATAGTAAATATATATGATTTTAGAAAATTACTACTTGTAAATCTCACAATGAGAGACATTCAGCAACAGTACTTTGCAGTAAAGATTATTTGCCAACATAACATGGCAGTCCTGGCTTAGGACGAATGTTGCTGTAATTTAGCCCCAGGATACATCGTTTCCAGCTGGCTATACGACACTATCTGTGTCCTTATATTTTCGAAGAAGCTCAAAACAGTATCTGTGCATCGCGGAAACCGTGACACACAGATCGTGATACACAGATATTGTTTTGAGATGAGTGGGGATGCTAGATTCCCTTGTCCGAAAATATAAAGACACAGATCGTGTCGTATAGCCAGCTGGAGTCGATGTCTCCTGGGGCTAAATTAAAGCAAAATTCGTCCTAAACTAGGACTGCCATGTTATGCTGGCAAATAATCTTTTCAAATGCTTTTATTGGAAATTGATATTTGCAGGATAAAATATGTCAGTTCTTTTATTGTACCTTACTCTCAACACAATGACGTCTTATGATAATTCTGCTTGTCATTACGATACTTAGACCGTCTGTAATGTACTCAGGCGATTAGAGAAAAGGCAGGGGAAAGAAGAGAGAGAAAAAGAAGGAGAGAGAAAAAGAGGGATGGACATAAGGTGGAGATAAGTGTCCATGATGTGAAGTAGGGGGTATGTAATTGTAACGTTTACACGCGATTAGCTGAAGGGAAAGAGGAGAAAGAAAGAGGTGAGACAAAAAGAGATAGATAGAGGAAGAAAAAGTGGGAGAGAGAAACGTTCATGACGTGAGGCAGGGGGGACGTAATATTAATTACGTAGTTTAAAAATTTAGTTCAACGTAGAGGAGGCGATTTAAAAATATAATATTAGCAGAGGGGTGATGTTCTGATGGTGAGATTAAAGAAAGGAAGAGAAAGTGAGAGAGAGAGAGAGAGAGAGAGAGAGAGAGTAGAGAGGGAAAGAGAGAGCATGTGGCGTAGTGGTTAAGAGCGCGGGCTAGTAACCCCAAGATTCCGAGTTCGATTCCAGGCAGTGACCTAAATAATAATAATAATAATAATAATAATAATAATAATAATAATAATAATAATAATAATAATAATAAAGAGACTACACCGGGGAAGTTTAACAGACTACACCGTGGAAGTTTAACAGGACTACACCGGGGAAGTTTAACAGGACTACACCGGGGAAGTTTAACATGTGTGAACGATAAATCACTGCTCCGAAACTTATCCAAAAACATCGGAAATAAAGACATCGCATGGAGCCAAAAAATAGCTGACAAAGGGTTGGACTATATCCGAGTAAGTAATACTCATTGAAATTTATTTCTATTTTTCCAAATATAATGATGTATTTTAACTTGATACCTCCACTACCCGCACAGCGATCGTAAACACACGTGTTACATCAAAATCAGACCATCTTCGAACCCAAAAACATCATGTACAAAAAAATTACAAACAGATTAAATAACACCGGTATTATTCCACCCAAGAATAACAACCGAGAAGTACGTACTGTAATCTTGTCACAAAAAAAGTACGAAGATCTGAACGTGCAAAACAATCTGACAACAGAAATAAACGAACCGATACCCTACGAAAACGATGACCGTCAAAATAAAGGGCCGGACGTTGTTCCTCATGTCCCGCAAACAAAACTAAAACGGCATAAATGGACACGTGAGGAATACATTTCGATCCTACACGCCTATTTCACAGCAGTGCTCTACCAACAGCAGAAGAACTAGAGAAATTCTGGAAACAAATATGGTCGGTGAAGCAACAACCCCAGAAAAGGACCATTAAAACAACGAACTTAGCACCTGAGCAACTCTGGACCCCTATAACAACTGAAGAGGTCACCCAGACACTGCAAAGACTAAGCAACTGGAAGGCACCTGGACACGACAAGATCCCCAATTTCTGGTTAAAACACCTGACAGGAATGCATAAAGAACTGGCAGAAAACTTTAACAACATACTAGCAGATCCAGAGACAATGCCTAAATGGCTCACAAAAGGGAAAACCATCTTAATCCCCAAATCCACGGAAACGGAGAAACCACAAAACTATAGACCTATAACCTGTCTCCCTACGATCTACAAAGCCTTTACTGCAATAATATCGCAGAGATTGAGTAAACACCTGGAAAATAACAACCTGTTTCCAGAAGAGCAGAAGGGATGCTGCAAGGGCTCATACGGCTGTAAAGATCAATTATTGATCAATAAAGCCATAACTGAAGACAGTCGCAGAAAGAAGAAAGGCCTCAGTATGGCCTGGGTGGACTACCAAAAGGCCTTCGACAGTTTTCCCCACACGTGGATTCTGGAAACGCTAGCCATAAACAAGGTGGCACCAATTATTATAAAATACATAAGGCACTCAATGAACACATGGCAGACAGTGCTACGGCTCGAAACAAAAGAGGGACTTGTGAAAACGAAAGCCATCCCCATTAGAAGAGGAATATTCCAGGGAGACACGCTCTCTCCACTCCTGTTCTGTCTGGCACTCACACCTTTAACAGGATTGCTAAATAGAACTGGATGCGGTTACAAATGCTACAGAAAAACAGTCAGCCACCTTCTATATATGGATGACCTAAAATTATATTCTAAAAACGACAAAGAGCTAGAAACCCTACTACAGACAGTACACGGCTTTACCAAGGAAATAGATAAGAAATTCGGATTAGAAAAATGTGCCAAAGCAACCTTGAAAAGAGGAAAATTAGTTAAAAGCAGCAATATAACACTAGATAAAGCCAATGAAATAAGAGAACTAGACGAAAGCCAACCATACAAGTATTTAGGAGTCAATGAACTAGATAGGATACAACATACACAAATGAAAGAAAAAATAAAGAAAGAGTACTATAGTCGAGTTAGATCAATACTAAAAACAGAGCTCAATGCTAAAAACAAGATAATGGGTATCAACACTTTAGCTGTCCCAGTTATAAGCTACAGCTACAACATCCTTAACTGGACACTAAACGAACTATGTAAAATAGACAGGAAAACAAGAAAAATAATGACAGGATATAGGTTGCACCACCCAAAATCTGACATAGAAAGGCTATATATACAACGCACAGAAGGTGGCAGGGGTCTTATACAGCTAGAAAACTATTATAAAATAACCACCATAGGACTGCAAAAATACCTACTCCAGAAGCAAGGGAAACTAATACAAATAGCCACAAAACACGAGCAAAACAAAAAACTGTTTTCAGTATTTAAGGAAGCTGACAAATACAAACAAGAAATCAATCTACCTAACAAATACGAAGAAGAAGAAGAAGAAACAACAAAAGCTATAAAACAAATGAAATCCAAACTAAAACTAGAACAGTAACGGACCATAATAAAACGATGGCAAGAAAAGCCCCTACATGGTAAATACTGGGCTAAACTAAATGCGAAAGAAATAGACAGAGAAAAATCCCAGCAATGGCTGAGAAGCTCAGGACTCAAAGCAGAGACTGAAGGATTTTTAATTGCTGCACAAGACCAAAGCCTCCCCACCAGAAATTGCCAAAAACACATAATGAAGAGAAATATAACAAGTAACTGTAGAATATGTGGAGATGGACAAGAAACAATAAATCATATTATCTCTGGCTGCCCAGTCCTGGCTAAGAAGGAATATATTCACAGACACGACAGAGCTGGGACCTATATACACTGGAAGCTATGCCAACACTATGGAATAACAACAGAAAAAAGATGGTGTAAACACACGCCAGAAAAGGTCACAGAAAACGAGAAAGCAACCATACTCTGGGATATGCCAATACACACAGATAGAGAAATTAAGGCAAATAGACCAGATATAGTTGTCAAAGATCATGAAGAAAAAAATGCTTTCTAATTGATGTATCAATACCAGCAGATGACAACGTTTCTCTAAAAGAAATGGAAAAACTTTCAAAATACAAAGACCTGGAAATAGAGATAACTCGAATGTGGAATCTAAAAACAGAGACAATTCCTATCATAGTAGGTGCCTTAGGTATAATAAAAAAATATTCAGACAAATACATAACAAAAACACCAGGACTTACAAATATATATAACATACAGAAAATTGCACTACTGGGTACTGCACACATTCTACGCAAAACACTTTCAATACAATAAACATAAGAGCACCACAGCAAACGACAGCACATACTCAAGGCGCACAGAGCTGCGCTCGGTAGTGAAGTGAAAGCACGTTATAAGAATGAAACTACTGAACAATAATAATAATGATAATAATAGCACTAATTATCCTAATCTCCCTATGCTTAACACATACTCCTTTAATCGAGATAACCATGATAATATTACACATCACAATAACACAATCCTACAGAACAACAGAAATATATCTAATAGTGTTCCCCTCATCTAACAAGCTTAATAAAATATAACCAGCAATTGTGATTGCAGGGTTAAAAATAATTGCTAACTAAAGAATATCTGCAGAAGAAAAAACTGTATTACATCAATGCACTGTAACAGCTTTAGGAAATAAACATTCTTATATTGGGGCCACTCAAAACAAAATGAAATAACCCATATACACGCATCTTTATACTTTTAGGAATAAATATAACTCTAACTCTGAAGAATGTTTCATCCGCTCTGGAAAATTCCCTTTTCTTAACCTTAGAGACGAGCGAGATAAATCTTGTCTACACATGGCAAAATTTGTTTTTTCTAAATATAAATTAATTAACAATTAACTGTTCATATTCTTTTTACTAATATATCAGCATCTTATTCCTCAACCTTTGATTTATTTGATCATTTATACTTCTTACTCCTATGCAGTATTCATGTATTTTTTATGTATCACCAATATAATTTAGACTACCTGTATTGTTGTTGAACCCTTCTATACCTCCATTGTATTCATTTCTACCTATTCATTATTACACAGGTATGCAATCATTGGATCTTCCTATTTAATGTATTAATTTTTAAAAATTAACTGTTACCTATTTATAAATTTATTTATTTAATTTGCTTACTTATTTAACTATTATATGCAGTTATCCATGTTATTTTAAACATTTATAATCTTAGCACATTTTATCCACATTATAACACGTACCCATCTTACAGCACAGTTACTAAAATTAATCTTATTTAGCTACTTTATTTTTATTTATTTATTTATTATTTATTCATTTAATTATTTCCTTATTGAGCTAAAATATATGCATTTATATAATAATCTTATTAATCTTATTGACATATGTGTAACTTCTAATTCA